>NW_026732747.1:392500-550976 GCF_028476545.2 Physella acuta | reverse complement strand
TTTCCGATTTGTATTTGACCTGTCTGACACCGTTCCTTGCTGGGAAAAAAAATACTAGTTCTGAGGACTAAGTAAATAGTTATATCTACATTTGATTTTTTTTTGTATCTATGTATATAATTCTCTTCTGAGAGACGTTAGAAAACAAGCTGCAAGCGCCTCCTTGCAGTCCCCTCTCTTTCTCTCTATCACTATCACTACCACCCCCACCCCACCCCCATATGGTCTGGTGAGCTGTGGTCACGCTAAATGTTTACAAATCGTAGAGCCGGGTTTAGTGACGGCTATTAAGGGCAGATAATTTAGTTTGAAATGATTTTAAACTTACAGGAGGTAACTAAGAGGAGGCTGCTTTCACGGGGGGGGGGGGGGGGGGGGGGGGAAAGGGGGTGTGTGTAGCGTCGGGGTTAGGGGAAAGGGGGGGGTAGTGTTTTAAAGCAAATATTTTCAGTGGCAGCATTGTTACTGTCGAATTCACAAATTATGAATTACTGAAAAGTAGAAAATAAAACAACTAAATAGCGGCGTATGATACGCCGCGGGTCGGCTCGTACTATATAATATCTAATGTTTTAGTTGTCTTCACAGTATAGACACACAATTTCCTATAACTGTTCAATAAAATAAAATATTTGAATAGCTTATAAAATTCGGTTGTAGCATAGTAAAGCTTATATAGGTAACTTTCTGTACAAAGTTTGTGCATAAAAGAACAACTCTTGAAAATTCAGGATAAATAAATAAATGAATATATATATATATATATATATATATATATATATACTATATATATATATATATATATATATATATATATATATATAAATGTATGTAAATATATCAACAGCAATGCCTGTACGTGACGTCAAAGTCTTGAGCTATGACGGTAACTCACGCGAGACGTACTACTATGAGGACAACAACAACTTACCTGGTACAGTAACGCATGCAAATCTGTCACGTGATAATCCCTCGAAGGCTGGCGCTATCGAGATAGAAATGGAAAAAGGCCACATACACAAGAAGCTGCAGAAGTACATTAACGAAAAGAAAAACTCCGACACTAAAGGGACACAACTTGAGAAGACCGATAACAAGAACGATGACTCTAAATTAAAGCCAAAAAACGAGGTGAGGTGGAGTTAAATATCTTTATAATCAACAATAGATAATCTTGCTTTCAAATTTGATTTTGTTTCCAATGTACAGTTGTGGCTGAAGAGTAATCATTGGGAATATAAAATCTCTAAAGTAAATTTTTGACCAAAGTTCTCTACAGGCAAACCTAGTTTTTATTTTGGAGGAGTCGCCTTATATATTCTCCTTAGATCTTTTAATGTGTGCTTCTTGGGTGCTGTTGCTTCTGCATTTTTTAACAACAAAAAAAAGTTTAAAAAGACAATTTATATTAAGTGTAAGACTCAGGGGTCGGCAACCTTTTGAAGCGGAAGAGCCAAAAGGTAAAATTTTCAAAATTTCCCTGGTTTTAAAGAGCCACTAACATTTTTAGCGCAATTTCCATACGGACAATTGCGATTATTAATTTGTTCTGGATGGATGTGTGTATCTCCTCCTCAACGAAGCAATATCGAGGACTAGTTCCAAAGCAAATATGTTAAACAAGTTCCGAGGATGATTGTGGGGCCAAAAAAATTCCCGGAATTCCTTCCTGGGAAAGTTTCCCGGAAAAGCCAAAAAACCTGGAAAAAAATGCAGTTTTTGGCCCATATCTCGGCAACCAGACCACTTAGCGACTTGAAACATTTACCAATCGATTCCTGTCATAATTTAGAACAATATTGCCGAAGAAAGTTTTCAAAAATATCCTTTTGTTCGGTCACAAAAAATTAATTAAGGGAATTGCGCTTAAAATGTCACTAGACTTTTTATTAACTTGTTTTATTTCAAGTATTTTATTTTTTTATTAAGATTATTAGTATTTGTGCAAGGAGCTGGAGAGCCGCATCTTGACATCAAAAGAGCCGCATGCGGCTCGCGAGCCGCAGGTTGCCGACCCCTGGTGTAAGTGAACCGTCTTAAATGAATTAAAGTAGGCCTACATGTCAGAAACAAGTATTACTACTAATGTAAATCTGTATCAGTCCTCACAAGCCGATGATGTAAACTATAATACTAAAGCGAACATGGCAAGGCAAACTGACACTGTACATTACAAGTCTGAGGCAATTAAAAATAAACCGGGAGTGATCTCCCCTAAACTTTCTCGAATATTCTTATATAAAATAACAGGGGATGGGAACTCGGGCTATAGACATGATTTTTAATCCATTTTAAATACTTAAAGTTTTAAAAATAGAATAAAATCTCGTAGACAAATTAATTGCACACCAAGTGAACGCGAATAAAAAAGCGCATAATAGTGCGCAATATTATTAGTACTTTTAAAATTTACATTAGTTTTTTGAGAAATCGGAAGTAGTGTAAATAAGTACTTCCGGTCAACGAAAAATTCTCAAAATTTGACAGAAGGTAGAGAATTAGATCTTTTACTTACATATCAAATTTCATTTATCTATCTGAAATAGTACTCAAGTTATAGGCTTTTGAAAAATTCAAAGTAGAAAAAGTACCACTTCCGGTTATCCGAAATCGCTCAAAAGTTGATACGGATCTACGATTTTGATAAAATACTTGTATATGAAATTTCATCAACCTAGCTGTAACGGTACTCAAGTTATCGTGTTTACACACGGACACACACACACACACACAGACACACAGACATACGGACAAGATTGCAAAATTATGTTTTTCCGTATCAGTGAGATGTAAAACGTCGAGATTTGCAAAAATCTCGATTTTTTTTGTGCACGATTACAAGACTTTCTCTATACTTCGTATATACGAGAAAGTAAAAAAGACGAAGAAAAAAAAGAACATATATTATTAGTAACAAACACAACTGAGAAAAAACAAACAAATTAAAAACAGCAACTAATTGGAAACATTTTTATAAAAGAGCGGAACAAGTAGATTTAAAAAAAAATAATCATGAAATGCTCAAATTGTAAATAAGCATTCAAGTATTACTTTGTATCTTTGTTTAACACAGCACATTCACATGATTTTTAAAAAGCATGCCGATAAAATAGTTTTAAAAAGTGACACTTTTATGTAGCCTATAGCTGAATGCAATGGGGGGGGGGGGGGGGGGGGGGGTGCGGGGGGTGCGGACAACACCGGGTGACACCTTTTAGGGGGGGGGTGACACCAAGGCAAAAAATAGCAAAATATATAGAGAAAATTGATAAATCCACTTAATTGATTAATTCGAGTGTTAAATAGTCTTTTAAGAGGTGCAAATCGTAAGTTTGAGGGGAGGGGGGTGCAAATCGAAAGTTTGAGGGGAGGGGGGTGCAAATCGAAAGTTTGAGGGGGGGGGGCGCAAATCAAAAGTTTGAGGAGGGGGTGCAAATCGAAAGTTTGAGGGGGGGGGGGGGCGCAAATCGAAAGTTTGAGGGGGGGGCGCAAATCAAAAGTTTGAGGAGGGGGTGCAAATCGAAAATTGAAAGTTTGTCCCGGGAATGGTCGCTACGCCTCTGGGGGTGACACTATTAAGTGCCGCACCGGGTGACACCCGACCTCGCTACGCCACTGGCAGTTGGCTTAGCCCCTATTGTCAAAGCCCCTATGGTCACACATCCTATGGTCAAAGCCCCTATGGTCAAAACCCCTATGGTCAAACATCCTATGGTCAAAGCCCCTATGGTCAAAACCCTTATGGTCAAACATCCTATGGTCAAAGCCCCTATGGTCAAAACCCTTATGGTCAAACATCCTATGGTCAAAGCCCCTATAGTCAAAGCCCCTATGGTCCAAGCCCCTAAATTCCCTATGGTCAAAGTTGTCAAAGTGGATTTCATCGGATTCTCTTTATTACTTACAAGTTCGATTGACAAACTCTAACTAATAAAGTAGCGTTACACGTTGGCTTGTGTAATCTCCATGGTGACCGAAGACCAGAGGCGTAGCGAGGGGGGGGGGGGCGGGGGGGGGGACATATGTCCCCGGGCGCCGACCTTGGGGGAGGGGCGCCAAATTGAAAGTTTGAGGGGGGTGTAAATGAAATGTTCGAGGGGGGTGCAAATCGAAAGTTTGTCCCCGGGCGCCCGGTAGGGTCGCTACGCCTCTGCCGAAGACCGCCATTTGTATGCTCCATATTCTTCACGCCTTATACTCTGTTTTTACCGCGTCACAGATTAAAGTCTTGCTTTTAAAAATTTGGGGTTTATCTCGAACCGTTACTTACAAAATACAAACAAAAATACACTGGAATACAGGGAGACAACTCGTTGAATAGTTACTTATCGTGGCGGCCACGAAAAAATAGGTCAAGGGCCAGTACAAATTTAGAGATTCTAATCTTATTAGATCAAAACTGAGTGGTTTCCTGTTTAACTAGTTGAGCTCATTGCTGCACTGCATTCAACGGTTCTAATTATTTTAAATAATCATCTGCCCACTTTATTCAAGTGTTAGCTTATAAAACTATAAAGATGAACGATATTTCGTTTACATTAATTAATCTCCTTTGTGCGACTGGTGACGGCAAAACCGTTTAGGCTTACATATATTTTATTCTTCCACCACCCTGTGCCTGCTTGTTTTCTATTCTCACGTGTCGAAGAAGTGCCTTTGGTTGAACACAGTTAACCACAGTCACTCTTGTGACCTACTTAGGTCGAGTCATTTTTATTTTGACATTGTATAATTCCTTATATGGAATGATGGTGTAACACCTGGGGTTTTTCCACTGACTTATTAAGGTGTTTGAGACATAGAAAATTTCCATTAAAATCTGATTGAATGATTCTGATCAGATGATTATCCCCACCAATGGCGACATGAGTTGAGGATAACCTCCCCTGACACAGAAGTCTTTAATTGCCCTGCAGACTCGCAACACGAGGCAGTTTTTCTTGACCTGGCAGTCTACGAGGCAGTTTTACCTTAGTCAGGCAGCCGTCCATATTGTCCGGCTATAGACTCTGACCATTTGAACGTGAGAGTACTTAAGACCTGTGTGTGCCTTGCTTTCTTCAGTTGATTTAGTCTTCTAGTTTAATATTACTTGTCGCTAAGTAAGTCTAGAAGCTACAGCAGTGTTGTGTGGCCTGTAGCTGTCCTTAGGACAGTGTAGAAATCTGTGATAGTGTTTTTTCCTACATTGTGTAAGTTGGGTTTTTGATATTTTATACATTAAATATTTTATCTAGTTCATCTTTGTGTTTTGCCACATCTGAGTTCGCTGATTAAATGGTCGTATGTAGATTGGATGAGTGTTAATTACAATAGTATCACTAGCTCCCCTAGACATTAATTTCGAGCCCTAGTGGTCGTTGTGTTAAGTGTTCATCCACTTAGGCCGTAAGGCATTTGCATATGACCCCGAAAAAAGAATCCGGGGACGTTCTCCTTCTATTTGGCTGATAGAAAGGTTAACGTTACAAAGTGGGGGCTCGTCCGGGATTTAATCTGTCGTTCCAGTTGTTGGTTATATCAGTTGAATACTAAGTTTAGTCTGGTCTAGTTGTTTTTTTTATCCAGTGTAGCGCCGTGGTCTTACAACGCGCGCTCAGGCTAGAGTATCTAGGTCAAATAAGCAGACGTGTCACGTCCTACATTTAGAGGTCAAGTACACGGCCCAACTCACCGTGCTAAGTTAGTGAACCTAGGCTTGTTGTGATTTGAAAGTTAGTGTTATGGAGTCTTTTTTGGCTAATCCTACTGTTGAAGATGTAGAAAAGCTGAGTAGAAAAGTTTTGGTTAGTGTTGTTAAGGAATTGAAATTGGATTATTCTGTTACGCAGAAGTCAGAGGTGTTGAGAGATAAAATTGTTGTTCATTTCATTAATGAAGGAGTATTTGACGAAAGTTTGTTAGCTAGTGTGTTGCTCCGCGAGGAGAAATCTATAGAAGAGAGGGAGCTTCTATTAAAAGAAAAGGAGTTTGAAACTAAAAGTGCTCTAGAGAAACAGGAGTTAGAGGCTAAAATTGCTTTAGATAAGAGGAGGTTGGAATTAGAGTTTGGTCAAGTTAGTGGTGTTACTTCTCTGGTAGATCCAAAAAAGTTGTCGGTAGGGCAAGTGATTGCCAAATTTGGGAAATTAGTTCCTAAATTTGATGAAACAGATTTGGTCGTTTTCTTTAACTCGTTTGAGAGTTTAGCGAAGACATGTGAATGGCCCGAAACTTCCATTACTGCTTTATTGAGCTCTGTCCTTACTGGGAAAGCTGCAAAAACATACCAGGCACTCTCTCACGACGTTCAAAATAACTATAGTTTGGTCAAGACTGCCATTTTAAAGGCCTACGCTCTGACGCCCGAGGCCTATCGGACAAAATTCCGAACACTCCGCAAGTTACCCACACAATCATATGTGGAATTTCTCTTTGAAAAGGAGAAAATATTCTCAAGGTGGCTACACTCTGAGGAAGTTTCTGAGTTTGAGAAACTCAGGTCACTTATCCTAAGGGAAGAATTCCTATCGTCCCTGCCTGAAGAGATACGACTACACATACTGGATAACAAGATAACTGACATCCAGAAGGCTGCTGAGTCGGCTGACACATATATGTTGGTGCATAAGAAACCACCAGTGTCAGGAAACCGCCTCAACCCCGTGCTTCCCCTTTTTGGCAGCAATCATCCTGTTGGCCAACATTTGAAGGCATCACAGTCCAGAGAGAAACCAAGATCAACTCTCAATCGTCGAGCAGCATGCCAGTTCTGCAAAAGGCCTGGTCACCATGTCAAGGACTGTTACAAACGTCTTCAGAATAACAGAGAGGTGGTGCGTACTTCCGCGCACTATGCTCTATCCCCTCAAGCAGCCAGTTCAACTATGAACTCTAGAATTCAAAAGGACTCTAACCCTAAGTGTCCGCAAGAAGGTAGTCAAGTCTCCACACATTATGTGCAGTCACATTTTGACTGTTCTTGCCACCATCCAGTTTCTTCCGAGTCTACCGATCTCGAGAGATCGAGAAAAGTTGACTTTTCATCTTTTATTGCTGAAGCCATCATTAGCAAACCAGGTGATCCGTTGTCTCAGCGGAATATCACCGTTCTAAGAGACACAGGAGCGTCACAATCACTCCTTTTGAAAAGTTCAATGGACATTTCACCAGAGACGAACACCGGAAGGATTTCCATTATCCAGGGAGTGGGGACAAAATCTACTGTCGTCCCTCTACACAAGTTTGCCCTGAAACATCATCTCGTCGAAGGTGAGGTCATTTTAGGTGTGATAGATAGTATTCCTGTCCCAGGAGTACACCTACTTCTAGGGAATGACCTTGCGGGAAGCAAAGTATACCCCTGTACGGTTTCAGACCCTTTGTCAACAGTTCCAGATAATGATTATGAACTGTATCCTGCATGTGCGGTGACAAGAAGCCAGACCAAACAATTGGCTGACACAACGTCTGAACCACACCCGCCGTCCTCGTCAAGAAATTCGACTCCCAAACTGGAGTCTATGCTTCCAGAAAACACAAGCCTGGGCTTACCCCTGAGAATATCTCAGGAAGACATCATTAAAGCTCAACAAGTCGACGCGGAACTCAAAGCAACGGTCGAAAAATCTCTATCATCTGACGATGGAGAATATTTCTCCGAGAACGGCCTCTTCTTTCGTCGCGCTATACCAGTGATTGCCTCACCGGCCGAACCATGGTTGGGTAAAAACCAGCTGTGGATCCCTCCACCTTATCGGCATGAAATACTTAAGCTGGCACATGACCATCCAATGTCAGCGCACCCAGGTGTCACTAAAACGACGGCGAAGATCAAAGAACTGTTCTTTTGGCCCAAAATGAGAAAAGATGTGTCGCGTTACTGTAGAAGTTGCACGAACTGTCAGTTGGCCGGAAAGCCAAACCAGACAATTCCTAAGGCCCCTTTGAGTCCGATTCCTGTATTAGAAGAACCTTTTTCTAAAATCGTCATGGACTGTGTAGGTCCCTTGCCTAAAACCAAGGCGGGCAACGAGTACCTACTTACCTTTATGTGTTCAAGTACCCGTTTTCCCGAGGCGATTCCCTTACGGAACATTAAGGCAAAGACTGTAGTCAGAGCCATGACCCGGTTCTTCACTACCTTTGGATTACCTAGAATCGTGCAAACAGATCAAGGCAGCAACTTCACCAGTCACCATTTTCAGGAAGCACTAGCCAAGCTAGGCGTTACCCACATCACCAGCTCAGCCTACCACCCTCAGTCTCAAGGCGTACTTGAGAGGTTCCACCAAACCCTCAAAACCATGCTAAGGACATTCGCTAATAGTAACACCCAATGGGATGAGTCTGTTCCTTGGATTATTTTCGCCGCGAGGGACTGTGTCCAGGACTCTTTAGGCTACTCGCCTTTTCAACTTGTGTTTGGACATTCTGTCCGTGGCCCCCTGAAGCTGATACACGAACGTTGGACAGGTACCAGTGATCATCCAGTGGAAAACTTCGACGATTTTCACGTTCGACTGAAAGCCGTGTGCGAAATGGCTCACAAGAACTTAAGAAAGGCCCAAGTGAGAATGAAAGGACTGTATGATAAGAGTTCTTGTAAACGAACATTCAATCCAGGCGACAAAGTTCTTGTGCTAGTGCCTAATCTGAACAATGCGTTATCCTTGAGATATTGTGGACCCTTTACTGTGCATTCAAAATTAAGTGATTTGAACTATGTTGTCAATACGCCCGACAGAAGAAAGAAACAGACAGTGTATCATGTTAACTCACTGAAAAAATATTATGATAATTGTAACAATTTTCAATCCACAGCTAAAACTACTTTACCTGTATGTTCAAATGTTTCTGATGATGTGATACATGATAAATTGAAACCCCCAAAATTGGTAAATTCTTCCTTTTTAGATAATTTGAATGTCCACCTTATGCATTTGTCCACAGAGAAAAGCCACAAATTGTCGGAAGTTAATTCTACTGTAAAGCTTTACAGAAATCACTTTTATGCAAGTTCTGTAAAGCTTCAATTACCTATTTGGGTTATCAAGTGGGAACGAACCAAGTTCGGCCCATTGAAGCTAAAGTAGATGCTATTGTAAAGTTGCCACCTCCCAAAAATTGTAAAGAGATCAAAAAGTTCCTTGGGATGGCTGGTTACTATAGGCGGTTCTGTCAAAACTTTTCAGCTATTGCTGAACCTCTTACTGCATTATTGAAAAAGGGTGTTAAGTTTGAATGGTCAGATAAATGTCAAGAAGCTTTTTTAACCATTAAGTCATTTCTATCTAATGCTCCTGTTATGGCTGCACCAAATTTTAGCAAGCCCTTTAAACTTGCCATTGATGCTAGCAACTTAGCCATTGGCTCAGTCCTATTTCAAGAAGACAACATGGGAATTGACCATCCCATTGCCTTTTTTTCCAGGAAGTTAAATGAAAACCAAAAGAATTATTCTACTATTGAAAAAGAAGCTTTAGCTTTGGTTTTATCATTACAACATTTTGAAGTCTATGTCTCTTCTTCAACCAATCCAGTCAGAGTGTTTTCTGACCATGATCCCCTGAAATTTACCTCTAAGTTAGGACAGACAAATCAAAGAATATTGAGATGGTGCTTATATTTCCAAAATTTTAATCTGGAAATTTCACACATTAAGGGTAGTGATAATGTTGTGGCTGATTGTTTGTCAAGGATGTAAAATCTTGTTACACACATTGATCATGTGACACGCTTTGTGGTTCATTAGGACCATAAACAGGTTTTGTTTGAGTGTCACTCATATGAAAATGAGTGGTGTGAGTTAGAATTTTTCAAAATTCCAATCCTGTTGAATATTTTGTTTATTTTCAGGTGAACCTTAATTAAAGGTGGTTTTTGATTGTATATAATCTTTTATAATAATATGTCTCATATGACTCCATTGATATTGTAGCTAGTCATTGAAATAAAGGTCTTACCCTGGCGGGTTTACCACTTTTAATATCCACATGGAAATATTGTAATACCCTTTTTTGAGGGATTTTGATGTATAATTACTTTTTGAAGGGTTACTCCCCTTTCACCAATTGTAAAAGTTGGAGTTACTTCCCTTTTATGTTCAGGGATATTTTCATCTGGTATTATGATTTTGATTGCCTACATTTGTAAAACATTTTTGTTATTTCATTGCCAGATTGGTTCCCTATGTATGTTTTTGTGGAACCTATCTGTCACTTCCAAAAAGGGAGGGGATGTGACCTACTTAGGTCGAGTCATTTTTATTTTGACATTGTATAATTCCTTATATGGAATGATGGTGTAACACCTGGGGTTTTTCCACTGACTTATTAAGGTGTTTGAGACATAGAAAATTTCCATTAAAATCTGATTGAATGATTCTGATCAGATGATTATCCCAACCAATGGCGACATGAGTTGAGGATAACCTCCCCTGACACAGAAGTCTTTAATTGCCCTGCAGACTCGCAACACGAGGCAGTTTTTCTTGACCTGGCAGTCTACGAGGCAGTTTTACCTTAGTCAGGCAGCCGTCCATATTGTCCGGCTATAGACTCTGACCATTTGAACGTGAGAGTACTTAAGACCTGTGTGTGCCTTGCTTTCTTCAGTTGATTTAGTCTTCTAGTTTAATATTACTTGTCGCTAAGTAAGTCTAGAAGCTACAGCAGTGTTGTGTGGCCTGTAGCTGTCCTTAGGACAGTGTAGAAATCTGTGATAGTGTTTTTTCCTACATTGTGTAAGTTGGGTTTTTGATATTTTATACATTAAATATTTTATCTAGTTCATCTTTGTGTTTTGCCACATCTGAGTTCGCTGATTAAATGGTCGTATGTAGATTGGATGAGTGTTAATTACAATAGTATCACTAGCTCCCCTAGACATTAATTTCGAGCCCTAGTGGTCGTTGTGTTAAGTGTTCATCCACTTAGGCCGTAAGGCATTTGCATATGACCCCGAAAAAAGAATCCGGGGACGTTCTCCTTCTATTTGGCTGATAGAAAGGTTAACGTTACACTCTACCAGAATAACTGTTTGATAGGAGGGGGTGACTTGTGATATGTGGACTATGTTAGGCTTACAATGGTGACTCGACTTGACAATGGGGACTAGATTCTAACGACTACAATGCTGACTTGAATAGATTCTAACGACTACAATGGTGACTTGAATAGATTCTAACGACTACAATGGTGACTTGAATAGACTCTAACGACTACAATGGTGTCTTGATTCTAACGACTACAATGGTGACTTGAATAGATTCTAACGTCTACAATGGTGACTTGAATAGACTCTAACGACTACAATGGTGACTTGAATAGATTCTAACGACTACAATGGTGACTTGAATAGATTCTAACGACTACAATGGTGACTTGAATAGACTCTAACGACTACAATGGTGTCTTGATTCTAACGACTACAATGGTGACTTGAATAGATTCTAACGTCTACAATGGTGACTTGAATAGACTCTAACGACTACAATGGTGACTTGAATAGATTCTAACGTCTACAATGGTGACTTGAATAGACTCTAACGACTACAATGGTGACTTGAATAGATTCTAACGTCTACAATGGTGACTTGAATAGATTCTAACGACTACAATGGTGACTTGAATAGATTCTAACGACTACAATGGTGACTTGAATAGATTCTAACGACTACAATGGTGACTTGAATAGATTCTAATGGTGACTTGATTCTATCGACTACAATGGTGACTTGAATAGACTCTAACGAATACAATGGTGACTTGACTCTAACGTCTACAATGTTGACTTGAATAGATTCTAATGGTGACTTGATTCTATCGACTACAATGGTGACTTGAATAGATTCTAATGGTGACTTGATTCTATCGACTACAATGGTGACTTGAATAGATTCTAATGGTGACTTGATTCTATCGACTACAATGGTGACTTGAATAGATTCTAATGGTGACTTGATTCTATCGACTACAATGGTGACTTGAATAGATTCTAATGGTGACTTGATTCTATCGACTACAATGGTGACTTGAATAGATTCTAATGGTGACTTGATTCTATCGACTACAATGGTGACTTGAATAGACTCTAACGACTACAATGGTGACTTGACTCTAATATCTACAATGGTGACTTGAATAGATTCTAATGGTGACTTGATTCTATCGACTACAATGGTGACTTGACTCTAACGACTACAATGGTGACTTGAATAGATTCTATCGACTACAATGGTGACTTGAATAGACTCATCACACAGAAGTGACACTATCAGGTAATGTACCACCGCTATAGGCCCCTGAACAAATACCCCTCCCTCCCGGTACACAAAGCTATAACCCTGACTCATCTATCATCTTACAAATGGTGAGTCGCACATAGACCCTAACGTGGTGATACAACCACTATAAAGTGGTGACACGACTACTATATAGAAGTGGTGACACGACTACTATATAGAAGTGGTGACACGATAACTATATAGAAGTGGTGATATGACCACTATATATAAGTGGTGACACGAACACTATATATAAGTGATGACACGACTACTATATAGAAGTGGTGACACTACTACTATATATAACTGGTGACATGACCATATGTTTACAGTGGTGACCGGACCAGACTAACGATCGCGAATAACTATTAAAAAAAACCATTAAACAATTATTATGTGACGTCAGGAATAGACACCCCCTCCCCACTACTTCACACATATCACCAGTCAAGTGTGGAATATCTCTACCGCCCCACCCCTCCAACCCCACCCTCACGACATTCCCAAGTCGCTGGGTAAAGTGCAATGTATTTACCCTCAGACAAGGCAGTCGCGTCATAAATCAATTCCCTTCCCAGTGAAACGCCTGCACTATTCTGATACGCTTTGTCGCGCATCAGCAACCACACCAGAAATAGACCTTCAGTTTTTCTATCTGCTTTCAAAATAATGGCTGCCGTAAGTTATAGTTTTCATTTTTGATAAATAAAAAATTAAAGTTATGGGGGATGATTAAATAATCGTAATGCTAATGTTGAAACTTGCTGTTGATAACCGTAATAGTTATATTAATAAATATGTTTTAGTAACAATGATGAGTTGGGGTTAGGGCTAGGCCGTTAAGCTAACACGTTCAATGTTGACATACTTAGGTGACATAAGCTTAGGCCCTGGGATTTGATTACACGCATTTTAAATAGGGGTATTTCTATATAAATTACACATATAACTCACATATAATTCATTTATAATTCACATGTAATTTATAAGCAATGCACATGTACTTCCCATGTAATTCACATATAATTCAGATATAATTCTTATATAATTCACATGTGATTCACAAAAAATTTATATAATTCTCATGTAATTCACATATACTTAACATAAATTCACATATAATTCTCATGTAAACTCTTGATATGTTGAGAAGAAAATGTAACACCGACAAAGATCAATTTTTTTCTCATTTGGCTCATGAGATTTCTACCCACCACTCCCCTTCCCCACACTTACACATCGGAGTATCAGTGATCGTGGACACACTACATCACATAAATATTTTATACCTTCCCCCATCCCCATAAAAAAATGCTCTGTCCTCTATTAATACCCTCTCCCACCGGTTGATGTTAACGAGAAAAAATACACCCAAACTTGCCCACATCATGAAGGTATGTATTTCTATAGAATTTATTAAATGCAAATATAATATAATAATATAAGTTTAATCTACCCATGTGTGGACCCTGTGAGTCATATTGCTGTAGCCCTTAGGCTAGTTATCCCTCGCTTTGTGATTAAAGCTCTATCCAAACCTAGTTTCTAGAAACTTCTGCCGATCAGGTGCACATTTTAAGCGTGTTGTTTTCGTAATTTTGGTATATTGCTTAGTGTTATTACGTATATATATATATATTTAAAGTCTATATATATATATATATATATATATATATATATATATATATATATATATATATATATATATATATATATATATATATACGTAACAACACTAAGCAATATTTGCCTAAGTACCTACGTATTTATGATACCTGGGTATAAAGAGCTAGATAAAACATGCTTAAAATTAGATTGATCTTATGTTAAAGATATACAAACATTTCGATTAGAGGTTTCGTTTTTTTTTTTGTCAAGGCCGAATCTTATCTTTAAACCCCGCGTGTTGACGTGTATCACGTGACATGTTTTGGGGCTTAGACGTCTGCTGCTACCACACAAACATCAGACACCCCACCAGAAATCAACAGGTTAAAAGTGCGTGTCGTCTGCTACACTTCTGTTTTGGTATATACAGAACGACTTAGGAAATGGATTTGGCTTGAACTAATTGACACGCCATTTTGACTAACTATTTTTAGCCACATATGCTATTTCTATTTACAAATACACACGAACGCACACACACACACACGCATATATATATATATATATATATATATATATATATATATATATATATATATATATATATATATATATATATATATATATATATGTGACGAGCGAACATTTATCCTGCCGACAACGCCAATTGTAACGAGCCAACAGTTACCATGCTCGCAACGCCACATGTAATGAGACCTAATTGCCTGTAGTGCCACGTGTTAACGAGTTTAACCACTCATTCTAGACAACATTGACCACAGTATAGATACTCAAGATGCAGGTTCGCTATTGATCCTTTATTACATGAATCAAGAAATGCTTCATAATAACACAATAAATCAACAGGAATGCTTCTCAATAATAGTCTGAATCAACTGACCCCTAACAGTCCTTCACTAGGCTTTATATAACTGAATCCACATGTCTATAATCCTCCTTAACACAATACGGCTAACCCGTTCTATAACCGACTTGACATAGTCACACAGACTGACTGATCTAAGCGAGCGATGAAGATGGAAGAGAGCTCGCTGAAACGGGAAGAGAGAGAACGAGTCCTGCCGTGCCCTCCTATTTATGCCTTGTATCCGTACTCGTCTCCGTACTTGTATTCCTCCGTAATCGATACTTGTACTCGATCTCCGACCACCAGTTGCGTAGTTCAAACGTACAGACCGTAAAATAACATCTGCGTCCTATCCATCAAAGCCGACAGGCCGTCTGAATACCGTTTCCCAAAATAGCACGCGCCGGCTTTGAGGTTGTTATCAGCCCGACCCAATAAGCCACCTGTTATCGGTTGCATCAGACCAACACTGTGTCTCGGCTTCTCGTTCGTTATCATTTGTAACTGGTAGTTAGGCCTACCCCAGTTACATCCACCCCTGCTTTTTTTGTGTGTTTTCAACCACAAACAACGCCTGGCAGGTGCACTCCTCCAAAGTCAATCGCACAGTCGTAAAAAAAAAAAATCTATCGTTCCACTCACTGTCCACGACGTTCCATTCGTATACGATTGACAGTTCTACCTATTTCACATATCAACTGTGTCTACACCATCTTTCTGAGACACAAAACAGTTCTAGAATTCACATCCACCCTTTCCATTTGGTGCCTTCACCAGTTCACTTCTATAGCTCTTTGAACAGTCTGTTTTCATACCAGCGCGACCATGAAAGAATTGATGGTTGCTGACAAAAAATTTCGTATTCCTTCTGTTCCTTAAACTTCTCCGCGGACCACTTATCTGATGGTCTACTGTCTCTCTGCTTCTGGAGGGACCGGGATCCTCATTGTTGCCGGTATCCTCCCCTTGCGTATCGCTGTTGTTCTGTTGATGGTGATATGGTTCCGGAATGGGTATGTGAATTTCCGTTATAACTTCCGGTTCCCTAATTGTCTTGGGTTTCTCTGTGTGTAACTGCTCTTCTTGCCTATTCCAATATTTCTTTAATTGAGCAATATTCGCCCACCGATCCGGTTTGGCGTGATCGATGGGTCTTATCTTAAAGGGGCCACCTGCTACTTTAGGCATCTCCACGACTTGCCATATCTCCTGTCCCCAGAGATCGTGGATTTTGTTTCTGCCTAACGGGTGGCTACGCAGTAATACCCTGTCGTTCAGTTTGAGTGGCGGGTCCTTCGTCTGTATCGGCGGTTCCCTTCGCCGAGATTCATGTTCTAGTCTTTCCTGTACTACCCTGTACATTTCTCTAATTCTTCTCATATGTTCATTCACATATTCCAGTGCGGTGTATGAGCCAGTCATACTCTCCCTTTTTCCTAGGAACAAATCAAGAGGGAGTCGAGCCTCTCGTCCGAACAGCAACATGTATGGCGAAAAGCCGGTTGTGGCATGTGGTGTGCAGTTGTATAGATATACCAACTCTGGGAGAAAATCAGGCCAACGTTTTTTCTGTTCAGGTTCTAGCGTACGCAGCAAATCATGCATGCTGCGGTTGAACCGTTCACACTGTCCGTTTCCTTTCGGATTAAATGTGGTTGTTCTAGATTTGTTGATCCCGTAGTGGTTGCACAGTTGGTTAATTACTTCTGACTCGAAAGCCCTTCCTTGGTCAGAGTGTAATTGTCTTGGTATGCCATATTTGATGAACCAATGTTGTAATAAGACCTTTGCCACTGTTTTGGCGGTCTGATCTCGCGTGGGCACCGCCACCGTCCATTTGGTGAATACATCAGTCATTACCAACACATGTTCCGTCCCATCCGATGATTGCTCCAACGACGTAAAGTCCATAGCCACAATCTCTAGTGGTTTTGTCGCTAGTAGGTGTCCTGATGGCTGTCTCATTTTGACAACTGGCATTTTCGCATGCTGACACCTCACACAAGCCTCACAATGGCGTTTGACCTCCATTTCCATATTGGGCCAGTAACACCTCCGTCGTAATATTTTGTGGGTTCTGTCCTGACCCTGGTGTCCTGCCCTGTCATGTGCCAACCTTAGCACTTCTCCTCGTAATTGTCCCGGCACCACCACCTGGTGTATTGTGCCATCAATTTGGTCATGAATTCTCCGCATGAGAACACCATCCTTTATACTGAGACGGTTCCACTGACTCAGTATTTTCTTTGTTTCTCGACCAAATTGTTCTCTTTCCCTTCTTCCTGGGAATTTTTGTTCCTGGACGTGTTTCAATAGCGGTTGTAAGCCACTATCCGTTCTCTGGGCATCTCTTATCTTTTGGTGATTAAGGCCATTAAAATCACTACTGTCCATATGTCCGGGTTCCGTGGATATGTGCTCCACCCCGGTCTGCCCGTTTTGCATCACTTGTACCCCATGAGGGATATCTGTTGACGCTCTGACCTCACATATTCCTGTCCGTGTTTCTTCCTCATCACCCGGTGTCTCGTAAGGATTCCTTGATAAAGCGTCCGCATTGCCATTGGACCGCCCCGGGCGATGTTTTCTCTCTAGGTCAACGAGTGCCAATTCTGCTGCCCATCGCTGTTCGATGGATCCCAGCCTTGCTGTAATTTGAAGTTCTTTTTCAATATCGGATAATTTCTCTTCAAGTCTTGTTTGAGACTCTTTCATTTCTTCTAGTTTGCCAACACTGTTCTGTTGTCTACTATTTTTATTTACTTCTTCCGATAACAGACACTTTAAAGATGAACATTTCTCCTGTGCTTTTAATTTGCATGAACTTTCCCTATCCAGTTTCCTGGTTAGACTTTGAATTCCTTTATTAAGTCTACCAATTTTCTTCTTATCATCATTTTTCTCTACCAACAAATTGTTCACTTGAAACTGTTCAACATTCAAGTTCATTTCACAGTTCATTTTTTTCATTAGTTGTGTTTTGCCTTTCTTTTTCTCCTTACTGTGTTTCTTTGTCATTTTGTTTACTAAGTCATTACCTCGCCGCTCTGTAGCCTTGACCTGCCGTACAGAGGGCGATCGTTTCACCGGACAGTACCGTGCCATATGTCCGGGTTGTGAACAAGACAAACAAATTGGTCGACCGTCTGCCGTCCATTGGAGTGATGGCTTGGCAGGACGCGGCCGTCCAACCCGTCCCTGTTTTGTCCCGTTCTTTTCCTGATTCTCAGCTGTTGACCTGCTTTCCAACCTCTCCAAACGTTGGTCAACCTTCTCTAGGTGGGCCAACAGTTGAGCCATCATGGTCTCCATCGTGTCGGCCCCTGTGGGTGGGGATTGTCTCTGTTCAGGCACAGAGACTTTGTCCACCGAACAGTTCGATTGGTCCTCATCCTCGGACCTGCGGATCGCTGAGTTCCTGACCTGAAGGAAGGTCAACTGCTGGTCTCTGTGGACCTCCTCTTTCAACTCTCTCCTTAAGATCGGGGTTGCTAGCCCCTCGATGAAATGGTCCCTCAGTAGGCGTACATCAATGTCCGGTGATTTGCCCTTTACCAAATCAAAGGCCCTGTTCATCCTGTGTGAGTACTCCATCACACTCTCCGCCATTCTCTGCTTTAAGCCCACGAATCCCGATAGCAGTTGCACTCCCGACCGTCTCTCCCCAAAGGTCTCCATAATCAGATCTAGCACCTTATCTGGATCTGATTGGACGGTCCTATCGTGGCACTTAACCTCTGCCCTAACCGTTTCACCTATACTGCCCATCAGCAGTCTTAATCTTTCCTCTGGTGACATATGTCTCGAGGCCCAGGCCGCTTTGACCTCTTCACTGAACCTGTTGGTTAAAGTTGGATCTCCGTCCCCGTAAAATTTGTTAATATGGGACTCTCTGGGTAGGACCACTATATGGGTCTGCTTCTCGTCCAGAGTAGACATTTTCTTCCTTAAGTACTAAAAAAAAAGAGTTCTTTCTTACCGTGTGTGTATGAAAAATTTTTCCTCGTTCCTCAATTTTCACAGTTCCTGAATGTCCGAATTCACACACACACTAAACACAGTTATGCACAAGGTTGACTATAGGTGCCTTAAACGGCAAGTCTAGTTGAATTCATCCTGTTCGCAGCGCCAATTGTGACGAGCGAACATTTATCCTGCCGACAACGCCAATTGTAACGAGCCAACAGTTACCATGCTCGCAACGCCACATGTAATGAGACCTAATTGCCTGTAGTGCCACGTGTTAACGAGTTTAACCACTCATTCTAGACAACATTGACCACAGTATAGATACTCAAGATGCAGGTTCGCTATTGATCCTTTATTACATGAATCAAGAAATGCTTCATAATAACACAATAAATCAACAGGAATGCTTCTCAATAATAGTCTGAATCAACTGACCCCTAACAGTCCTTCACTAGGCTTTATATAACTGAATCCACATGTCTATAATCCTCCTTAACACAATACGGCTAACCCGTTCTATAACCGACTTGACATAGTCACACAGACTGACTGATCTAAGCGAGCGATGAAGATGGAAGAGAGCTCGCTGAAACGGGAAGAGAGAGAACGAGTCCTGCCGTGCCCTCCTATTTATGCCTTGTATCCGTACTCGTCTCCGTACTTGTATTCCTCCGTAATCGATACTTGTACTCGATCTCCGACCACCAGTTGCGTAGTTCAAACGTACAGACCGTAAAATAACATCTGCGTCCTATCCATCAAAGCCGACAGGCCGTCTGAATACCGTTTCCCAAAATAGCACGCGCCGGCTTTGAGGTTGTTATCAGCCCGACCCAATAAGCCACCTGTTATCGGTTGCATCAGACCAACACTGTGTCTCGGCTTCTCGTTCGTTATCATTTGTAACTGGTAGTTAGGCCTACCCCAGTTACATATATATATATATATATATATGTGTATGGAATTCATATTCACTTTGTGAAAAAAAATGAAATTACAGTACTGTCTTACTGTCTTAGAAAGAGTTGAAAAAAATAATAAAAAAATCAGTAATTTAGAAGGTCCATTAACTGCCAGCAATCCCCCCTCCTCCCCCCCCCCCCTTCCTCGCCATTCTCAAACACTGTTGACATTTGCCCAAGCGAGGAAACGCTTCTGCCCTCAAACCACTTCTCGCATAACTCGTCATTGACTCAGTATTTGAATTGTCGCCCCTGGGTCTCAAAGCCTTGTACGCGACACTGCTCTCCCTTGTTGTGTCACTACGGGATTGCTCTCCCTTGCTGTGTAGTTTGTGTGTAGTTATTTGAACTTTTCCCCTTAGGCCGCTTCTCACTATTTAAAATTTGTTTTGTACTGTTCAGAGGTTATACTTCATGTTTTTAAATTGTGTGTCGTTTTCAATGTGGAAAGTGTATCGGATTTATCTGTTTTTTGTTTTGAAGAAAACAAGTATAATCTAGGTCTACTTGTGCATTTAAAATACGATAACGATATGTTTTGAAAAAAAAATATACAATTGCAATCTACTAAATTAAATGTTAATAATATCCCTATCGGCTATATAGATCTATGTAGTATTTAGCTATTAAATTGGTTTAGTTTAAAGTTATGGATAGATATTTTAGCCAATTAAGCACGATTCAAATTTAATTTTAAACTTCGAAACAAGCAGATTTTGTTTCGTAGAATAATGCATAACATATCAAGGCTTGTGTCTACATATATTGTGGTATTAAGTGGCTTAAAGGGCGATATAGGTCTACAAGTGTAACAATAATTATAGTAATAGTTGTATGTTTGACCTTTTTATATTTAAATTAATTAGACGTGGTACGGCGCTAGACTGTTAATCCGAAAGTTTGGAGTTCTAATCCGGTTTAAGTCAGTACAACGTCCCTGAGCCCACCCAGCTATTATGGGTACCTAACTAACGTTTGGGAAAGTAAAGGCGGCTGGGCATAGTGCTGACCACACTATCCCTTCATATGCCGAGGTCACAGAAAGCTTTAAAGTCTAATTTACTTGCCCCATAGACCGCCAGGTTCGAAAAGGGAACTTTTTAATGAGACATTTGTAGGTTATAATAATTAAATTACAAGATTAAAGACCCTGGTTGTCGTTATCGATTTACAACAAATTTAACATTTAGTTACAGGTTAGGTTTAGGTTTGGGTGACTTAGGGTTATTGCGTGTAACGTTGTTGTGGCTATTAAAGCATGGGTTAGGGTTAAGGTTTTCTGGTCAAGAATTCGTAGTATAGTCTAGTTCGTGTAAGCTACACATAAGTACCATAAAAGGATGTTTCTTTTAATACTTCTCTTAGGCATCTTTAAGGGAATGGGGGATAGAAACTTGAAGTGTCCATCCCCCCTGATTTTTTATTTTTTGAAAAATATATGAAAGAATCTGGAGTTAAGTGGGATGCAATATGATTAGTTTAATTTGTATCGGAATAATACATAACTGAGCGAGTGTATGATGAATTAAATAGACATACTTTAAACCTACTTCATTAATTGTAATTTAATTAACTAAACTGTTGTCCAACATGTAATTAGACAAAGGCTTAATTAGTTGTAACCATTTCTTAACACGCGTTTTAATAGGAGGCGTATGAAAGTCTGTCTTGTTTTGATGAAAGTGAAATAATGAGCTGTTTGAATACATACACAGCTGGCTATAGCTGTAGAGTGGTGATTGACAGCTGGTGACGTCATAGGCCGGGCCGTGTTTCTTTCCGTGCTTCGCCGAGAGCTGGTCGGGGGTCATTAGGTTAATTAGCAAGATTGATTTATCGTGGTGGTGGAGTGGCGAGGCAAGTCAGGGGGAAGCAATGTGAAAGGGTTTAGATCTCTGTTGGGACATGTGTGTGTGGGGGGGGGGGAGGGGTGGTGTGTGTAATGGTGGAGTTGCGTTCGGTACTTGTGGTGACTAGTGGTGACACATGTGGTGAGATGGGGGGGGGGGGGTCACATTATAATGACATATGGTGACATATATAGGCGATAGTGGTGACACATAGTGACCCGTCTGGGCATTAGTGGTGACACATGGTGAAATGTCTGGACACTGGAGGTGATACATGGTGACCAGGCTAGACATAAATGGTGACACATGATGGCAAGTCTCGACGCTAGTGGTGACACTTGGTGACCATTCTGGACACTTGGGGTGACACAAGATGACCCATCTGGAAACTAAAGATGACACTATTTTTACTTATTTAGTTGCTTTTAAATCCTCCCCCCCCCCTAACAAGGACGTACTATAACGGATTAGAATAACCGATCCACATAAGGAAACGTACATGGCCTCTAGCCACAGTTTAATAATTTATTTATAGGTTAATGACATGACGACTGCTACGCTTCCATTACGTCCCACTCCTGTTGATATTTTCTGATCAAGCAAATGTTTTGACAGATTTTCAAAAATAAAATCTCTTAGTTTTAGACTTTTAAAAGTGAGTTATCCCCCTTGATTGCTCTTTCAGTTATCTTTCTTGGTAATTCTTTTCTTTTTTTTTTTTTTTTTTTTTTTTTTTTTGCTGCGTTTTCTACATATTCACCGAAACCTGTTTCGTTTTTAAATTTACGTATATTTTTCTCTTTAAAGCTAGCTTATTTGAACAAAAAAATTCACTGCTTTGAATGTAAAAAAAAAAAAATTAAAACGTGTAGATTTTCGCCAGACAAAAGCGAGTGAGCTGTTTGTCAATGTGTTGTTAGGCTGTGTAAACAAAGTGAACACGTACACAGCGTTGTCGAGGTCGTGTTGGTGTGTGATTCATCCATGGTACAGTCTCTGGTCAAATGTGCTCTCTGTTCTAGTGTCTGGTCAAATGTGCTGTCTGTGTTTACGATATGCCTCCGCCTTAAATAAAAATCAATTGTTGTGTCTCAGCAATGCGTTCTATCCTTATACGGCCAGTTATTTATGCGCGAGAGAGCGTAGTATTACTACTAGTAGTAATTAATATTTAAGATCCTCATTGATCTCTAACCGTGACCTTTTTTCTCTCTATTACATACACTCTGGCCATAAAACCCTACACTGACCCCAGGCTTGGCCCCTAACAGATCTGTGGTTCCCACCCAACCCATGTCACTAACACTAGCTCCGACCTTACCTATGTCACTAATCCTTGTCCCCACCCTACCCATATCTCTAACCCTGGTCCCACCCTAACCATGACCCTAGCACTGCCCTACCCATATCGCTAACCCCTTCCCTACCTTTGTCTCTAACCCTGAACCTAACCCCCATCATATATATAAAAAACCTTGGCCCCCACCCTACCCATATTGCTAATCCTAGCACCACCCTACCCATGACCCTAACCATAGCTCCTACCCATGACCCTAGCCCCACCCTACCCGTGACCCTAGCCCGACCCTACCCATATCGCTAACCCCTACCCGTATCCCTAACCATGGCCCCCACCCTACCCGTGCCCATAGCCCTGGTCCCGACCCTAGGCCATCTCTGTCCTCACCCGACACGCTATCATAGCCCAGATCTAACAGAAGATACAAGCCCCGCCCTCCACTCACGTAGACCACACTGTGCCAACACACACCGCTCACCCCACTGCCCGGGCATCGCCCCACACACTGTGCGAGCAGAGCCAGCTATAAATAGAACACAGCCACCGGAAATATTGATCTCCATGGCACTTGGGATTCCAGACTGTGTTATGTGTTATTTCTCCAAGTGTGTACTCAAGGCTATCTCGGTGCACTTGGGTTAGTATAGTTAGTGTTTGTTAAGGCGGAACTGTAGTTAGGTTTAGAGTCATCTTCAGGCCGTGCTACAGTTAGGTTTAGAGTCATCTTCAGGCCGTGCTACAGTTAGGTTTAGAGTCATCTTCAGGCCGTGCTACAGTTAGGTTTAGGGTCATCTTTAGGCCGTGCTACAGTTAGGTTTAGAGTCATCTTCAGGCCGTGCTACAGTTAGGTTTAGAGTCATCTTCAGGCCGTGCTACAGTTAGGTTTAGAGTCATCTTCAGGCCGTGCTACAGTTAGGTTTAGAGTCATCTTTAGGACGTGCTACAGTTAGGTTTAGAGTCATCTTCAGGCCGTGCTACAGTTAGGTTTAGGGTCATCTTCAGGCCGTGCTACAGTTAGGTTTAGAGTCATCTTGAGGCCGTGCTACAGTTAGGTTTAGAGTCATCGTCTGGCCGTGCTACAGTTAGGTTTAGAGTCATCGTCTGGCCGTGCTACAGTTAGGTTTAGGGTCATCTTCAGGCCGTGCTACAGTTAGGTTTAGAGTCATCGTCTGGCCGTGCTACTGTTAGGTTTAGGGTAATCTTTAGATGAGTTACTTCAGTTTTGCTGTGGTGTTTCGTAAGGCTTGATTTTTATGTGAGTTCAGAATAAAATTCCATCTTAGGATTCGGTTTTACATTTTGTATGTGGCTAGTGTTAGGATTCAGGGTTAAATTATTACAGCCGTGTTAAGCTGTGAGTTAGGTTTTGGGTTAAAGATGAACGAGTGATACATAAATGTGATATGAGTGTATTTTTACCTTCTCTAAAAAACAAACAAAAAACCCAGCATCATCATTGATTAGAGTGCTAGGACTTGGCAAGCTGTTTAAAAATTCTATTGTATTCGCTAGCTGTTGTTCCACCGATGTTTCATGGCGTTGAGGCCAGTCTCCTAGATCTAGATCTATATAGGATTACAAGCAACATTCTTTGTTGGCATGTTAGTGCACGGAGGAAGGTTTAGTTAGAGATTTTGAATGTGCTAAATTAGATTGGCGTTGATGGAGTGAAGGCACACACAGCTAGGCGTGGTTGTGTGGCTGATGTCAGGGTTTAGCCTAGTTACGGTGTGGTGTGTGGACGTGGGTTAACGTTTGCACACACTGTCGACACACAACTTACATGACGATGTGGCAGTGTGGTGTGTGTAGGGGGGTGGGGGGGTTAAAGTTCGCAGTCTATATGACAATGTGAGAATATGGTGGAAGGAGGGTGGATCAAGTTGTCGCTCAGGAAATTGTCACTTAGTTTCGACATACTAAGTTTAATTTTGAATACCGACAAGGCTTAAGAGCTTAAGACTATTATTGTATGACTAGTGCAGTTCACTATCTCAGTGTGAGGCCATATTGTGTTAGTTAAAAAGCCTGGCTTTGTTTCATTGTTAGGCGACTGGCGAGCTTAAAAAATAAGGTGTATAAAGTTTAATGATGGGACTGAGGTTTTATGTGGTGACATTAGTTAGTGTAGGACCTATGATGTGTGTGTGTGAAGGGTGTGTGTGGGGGGGGGGGGGAGAGGGAGTTTTAATAAGAAAGCACAACGTGTTAAGTCATGTAATGGTTCACACAGTTCATACGTTTATTCAGTAGTGGTGGTTTGTGTGTGGGAGGGTGGGGGTGAGTGTGTGTGTGCGGGGGGGGGGGGGGAGGGAAGGGTCAATGAGCCTAATATTAAGTTATATTTAACTTATATTTGAGTGTTTATGTGTGTGTTGGAGGGTAGAGCTTTTGTGTCCGTGTGTGTTTGTGTAAGTGTGTGTGTATGTGGTAGGGATATTATTTATGAATTTTTGTGTGTGGAGGTAGATATTTGTATGATTATGTTGTATGTGGTGTTGGGGGGGGGGGGGTAGAGATAGTATGCGGATTCGTTAATATCCAGACGAATAACAAGGATCACTGTCTCAATACTTTATACGCGTTTATCACTGAATTCTATGGTACAATATTTTTTCCAATAGAGCATTAACTTTCACCTTATTTGCTTAAGTCCTTTAATAAGCAACCGCTTCATTGCAAAGCCGCTTTTTACTTCTCAGTTTAAATCGCTGTAAAATTTTAATTTCAATAACGTAGAATGTATGCGGCAGAAACCGCAAGACACACAGCTGAATTGTAATGACTATTATTAGACCAGAGTTATCGTTCCTAGCTTTTATACTATACTTAAAGGGAAGTAACTCCATATAATTATTGTGAATTTATTTCTTGTGAAGTAAGATTCTATATCAGGAAGTAAACATTAAAGACAACGCGAAAGTGTCAATTTGAAACAAACTGTAAATAAATTTCTATTTTGATGACATGAACTATAGATATCATTGTGTAAGGGCGGTGTATTTAAGGTCGAAGTTTTTTACTATTTAACGTACTTGTATAAAACACAATCGTGAATTGAAAATACATTTGGAATATAAAGTCGGTACAGAGAGAGTTGAAACCACTCCAAGATGCCGAAACCTGCCATATACACCTCTACTCTAGAGGGATCTCTGGAAAAGGTGAGTACCTGTTGTGTTACCTGTACTTTGTTGCCTGTAATGTGTTACCTGATATATGTTACTTCTGATGTTTTACCTGTTATGTGTTACCTGTAATGTGTTACATGTAAAGTGTTATCTGTAAAGTGTTATATGTTAAGTATTACATGTAAATTTGTACCTGCAAAAGGGTTACCTGTAATTTAATAATATATAATGTGTTATCTCTAACTTAACACACGCAATCTTTTACCTTTGATGTATTACCTGTAATGTGAGTCCTGTAATGTGCTATCTGTGATGTTACCTGTAGTGTATTACCTGTCATGTGTTACCTGTAATGTGTTACGTTATAATGTGTTTCCTATAATGTCTCACATATGATGTGTTATCTTTAATGGGAGTCCTGTGATGTATTAACTGTAAGCTTCACCTGTGATGTGTCACCTGTGATGTGTTACCTGTAATGTCTCGCCTGTGATGTGTTACCTGTGATGTCTCACCTGTGATGTGCTACCTGTGATGTGTTACCTGTGATGTGTTACCTGTGATGTGTTACCTGTGATGTGTTACCTGTGATGTGTTACCTGTGATGTGTTACCTGTGATGTGTTACCTGTGATGTTACCTGTGATGTGTTACCTGTGATGTGTTACCTGTGATGTGTTACCTGTGATGTGTTACCTGTGATGTGTTACCTGTGATGTGTTACCTGTGATGTGTTACCTGTGATGTGCTACCTGTGATGTCCCGCCTGTGATGTGTTACCTGTAATGTCTCACCTGTGATGTGTTACCTGTGATGTCTCACCTGTGATGTGTTACCTGTGATGTGTTACCTGTAATGTGTTACCTGTGATGTGTTACCTGTGATGTGTTACCTGTGATGTGTTATATGTGATGTCTAAACTGTGATGTCTCACCTGTGATGTCTCACCTGTGATGTGTTAAATGTATTACCTTATAATGTGTTACCTTATAACGTGTTACCTATAATGTCTCCCATATGAGGCGTTATTTTTAATGTGCTACCTGTGATGTGTTACCTGTAGCATCTCACCTGTGATGTGTTACCTGTGATGTCCCGCCTGTGTTGTGTTATCTTTAATGTGCTACCTGTGATGTGTTACCTGTGATGTGTTACCTGTGATGTGTTACCTGTGATGTGTTACCTGTGATGTGTTACCTGTGATGTGTTATCTGTGATGTCTCACCTGTGATGTGTTACCTGTGATGTGTTACCTGTGATGTGTTACCTGTGGTATCTCACCTGTGATGTGTTACCTGTGATGTGTTACCTGTGATGTGTTATCTGTGATGTCTCACCTGTGATGTGTTACCTGTGATGTGTTACCTGTGATGTGTTACCTGTGATGTGTTACCTGTGATGTGTTACCTGTGATGTGTTACCTGTGATGTGTTACCTGTGACAGGTTGTTTATCACCTGAATTTGTTTACTGTCAAACAACGTGATATGCATACAGTTGCTCTTAATGAATATGCTAATTTAGCTAATAAAATGCAACCTCAAAGTTTGTGCCCTAACGCTTTTTAAAAAACAAAACTGCAGCTCTTTTGTTCTAAAAATGTTATTGTTTATAGATAATGTTGATTTCATTTAACAATATAAGGGTTAAGTTGAGATTTTTAAAAACATTTACTTTATAGTTAACGCTACATTTGAAATACAATAACATTTTTAAAAAATGTATAATGTGGTGATTAAGAGAAGAGGTAAAGATTAAGAAGAGGTTAAAAGTTTCTCTTAGACTTCATTTCAAAAAAGTCAACGCCCCCCCCCCCACCAACCCCCCTCCTGAACGAACGTTTTGTCTGGAGCCGATTTGTCTCAGGCCGTTTTCACGGTGCACCCTGTGGATCATTAAACCATTGGCTTGTATAAGGTGCATAAGGCTTTTTGTACTGAGCGTGTACATTTCTTACTGCTTGTGTACATAGTCTGTAGCGTCTATGGCTTCTACAGAACATGGCTTGTGTACAGACATATAGTTTGTGTACACGACTTATGACTGTGTACAAGACGTAAGACGAGCATATAAACGAATGATACGTGTGTGGACATGACTTGTGTACATGACTTAGTTTTGTGTACGGTGCATGTCGTTGCGTTTAAGGTACATGACTTTATATGCTGGAATATGACTTTTGGGTATATGACATTGGATATGTGTAAAGCCCATGTACAGTACATATGTGCTTAGGTCATATGACATTGTGTACAGGAAATATGACTATGTGTAAATGATATATGACAACTGTTTATAAAACAGTTGATAGTGTGTAATATATATATATATATATATATATATATATATATATATATATATATATATATATATATATATAAATCTATATATATAATTCTGTTCTGGGAGACGTTAGAAAACAAGCTGTAAGCGCGCCGAGCAGTCCCCTCTTTTCCTCTCTAGGCATATCGCAACCACCCCCACACCCACATGGTCTAGTGAGCTGTAGTTCACGCTAAATGTTTACATCGTAGAGCCGGGTTTAGTGACGGCTATTAGGGGCAGATAATTTAGTTTAAAACTATTTTATACTTAGGGGAAGTAACTAAGTGGAGGCTACTTTCACGTGGGTGGGGGGGGGGGGGGTAGGGGTTGGGGAAATGAGGGTTTTAGTGTTTTAAAGCAAATATTTCCAGTGGCAGCATTGGTACTGTCGAATTCACAAATTATGAATTACTAAAAAGTAGAAAATAAAACAACTAAATAGTGGGTCGGCTCGTATATATATAATTTACAAAATCAAGTTGAATTCATTACAATATTTGTGTGTCAAGACTAAACTTGAAGCATCTGTTTTGATTTTATTATTTGCCCCTGAATAGTGAGATGAAAAGCACGTAAGAAATACTTCATATGTTTTCCATCTTGCTCGAGGGGGCGGGGGGGGGGGGGGGCGAGGAGGAGATGGATGATTGTATTGATTCATCTTTCATACAGGTGAGAGTTATAAAACATAGCTAGTTCACAGCTTCGTAAACACACACACACACATGTGTGCTGCACTCCTCTCTCTCACATACACACACACACACTCTCTCTCTCTCTCTCTCACACACTCCCCCACACTCACACACACACACAGAGTGGCCGAGAACACAGCGGTGCATTGCCCCGGCGGCGCGTTGTTCAAATCAAAACCTCAAGACGACACAAAGGGAGGCGATTCACTCGTTCACGTCACTGCGAGTTACCTCCCTGAAGGCGACACACAGTTCTAGATTCGTTAGAGCTTTAATACAGCATGCTTTTTTACATTTCCTGTGGCGAGTAAGATAAGTTTTTGCTAATTGGAATAATTGGAGCTCTCGGCTTAATTAATTACACATTAGTCTGGTGAGTTGTTAATATGTAGTTCTTAATTAAATTTAGTTAATTATATATTTTAATGTACGTATTTAAAAGAAATGGCTTTCTTAATACATTAGTGTATGTGGTAGTATCTATATATATAATTCTCTTCTGGGAGCCGTTAGAAAACAAGCTGCAAGCGCGCCTTTGCAGTCCCCTCTCTTCCTCTCTATCACTATCACTACCACCCCCACCCCACCCCCACATGATCTGGTGAGCTGTGGTTCACTCTAAATGTTTACAAATCGTAGAGCCGGGTTTGTTGACGGCTATTAGGGGCAGATAATTTAGTTTGAAACGATTTTAAACTTACAGGAGGAACTAGGAGGAGGCTGCTTTCACGGGGGGGGGGGTGGGGGGTGGGGTGGGGGGGGGGGGGTGGGTGGGTGGGGGTGTAGGGTAGGGGTTGGGGGAAAGGGGGGGTTAGTGTTTTAAAGCAAATATTTTCAGTGGCAGCATTGGTACTGTCGAATTCACAAATTATGAATCACTGAAAAGTAGAAAATAAAACAACTAAATAGCGGCGTATGATACGCCGCGGGTCGGCTCGTAATTAATAAACTAGACAATGGATTCTAGTTTGCAGGGAAATCTCTTTCAATAAAATTTAAACAATACAATGTATTAACAACCATGCAAGCAACATTCATCGCATACAGGTTTTCTACGTTTTGTTTACCTCAGAGTAATGATACAAAATATATAAACAATTCCAAGATTGGGAAGGGGGGGGGGGGGGGCGCAAATAGTTTTCATCAAAGGGAGTTTACTCTACCATATTTCCCTCTTACCGTTCCTGAGTTCATTAACAAGTTCTAATCTATGATAAGACGACTACAACGCAGACAATTGACAAACGCCCAGTATTCACCACTTCAGTTTTTTTTTTTAATGCAACCACTAGGTTCACCAATAGGGCTTGTAAGTCACAACTTCTCGTTCTAGTACTTGCCAGCTAGTAGATTGGACTTACAAGCCCTATTCAGGATACAATTAGAGTTATTGTTAACATCACACGGAGTGCCTCTCGTATTCACTTCCTACCCTTAACTCCTTAACAACGGTGTTTCGGAAAACGTCACTATCTTTCATACGCGCAGTGGCGTCTCTAGGTCGGGTGTCACCCGTTGCTGCACCCCCCTCCCCCCAAAAAAAACCCCAATATATATATATATATATATATATATATATATATATATATATATATATATATATATATATATATATATTATATATATATATATATATATATATATATATATATATATATATATATATATATATATATATATATATATATATATATATGTATATATATATATGCCACATACGCGTACATGTATGGTTATTAGCTTTAATCGCTGTAGATTTATCTATAGTCGGTTACAAATACAGATGGATGTAGCATTGTTTTCTCTACAGTTAGCACGTTTATGTCATGGTGTCACCCCCCCCCCCCCCCCCCCCCCCCCCACCCTTTGTAATAATTGTCGCTTTGTATTAAAAGACCATTTTACTTAAATTAATTATTAATGGCTTTGGCAAAAAAACATTTTTTTCAGTACATTTTGCTAATTGTTGTCTTGGTGCCACCCTCCTAAATGGTGTCACCCGGTGCGGGCCGCCCCCCCCCCCCCGCCCCGCCCTCGCTACGCCTCTGCATACGCGTCACCAATCCATGCATTCATTTTTACTCTCGCATGAACATGCATTCGCATACTAATACACAGATAAAACACACATCATAACAAATATCGTATGGTTAATTCTGTCTAAAGTTTTAATTTTATATTTTTATTGACCTAAACTAAAACGCCAATGAGCTAGGTTGGGGCGTGGCTAAGTCTTCTCTCAACATCTTTAGTAGATCGAGGCATCATTGTCAGGCTTGTACAGTAGTTGTGTCGTGAGGTTAATTAGGAGCTAATGATCTTAGTAAAGGTTTTCTGTGTTGCAATAATACATCAATCGTTGGGTTTAAGTTAGAGACTGGATGGCGAGTTATAGCTTACTACAGATATAAATGCCTGTAACTGGTATGAGAATTAACGGAGTGGGGGCAGGGGGTTTGAAGTTAATGGGGGCTATAAGTAAAGTACATTTTCTAACCTTGCGGTCAACCTGTTTTTATGACCTTGGTATATGAAAGAATAGTGTGAATTGTAGTATGCGCAGCCGCCTTTACTTTCCCTAACGTGATTCAGGTACACGTCAGAGCTGGGTTTCTTCTTCTTCTTCTTCGTTCTAAATTTTTTTAGTGTTGAAGGGGATCGAGCCTTATCTGCCAGAGACTTTTTCGAATTTATCAACCATGAGCTTTAGCCGACTCTACCACGCCTCCATCACAATTAAGGATACGTGTCAACTGGTTATGCGCCATTGAGGCCATTGACTCCGATTTCAGCCTGCTTTTCTTTTTGGATTTGCTTCCATAGAAGAGTGGCTGTCCCCAGCTAACGAGCATCATCTGCCCGAGAGTGCGAACCATGAGCTTTACCGACTCGACCACGCCGACCCCCTAGAGCTGGGTTCGATTTAGGGACGTGTTACGAAACTCAGCCTTGGATCCGAAATCTTGACTTTTGAGTTAACAGTCGTTCGCTCTAACACCAGACCAAGCCGTCCCACGGGCGCTATAAGTAGGATGTGAATTATTTGTGAGCCTTTTCGTGATATATTGATACCAGATAACGCTTTAACATTTGTTTGTTTCTGTATAGTTGTTTAGATATACTGAGGAGGGAGGGGTGGATTGGTGAGGTATGAGTCGATGAGGTATGTTTTCGGTGACCTTATGTCAGGTCACGAGTTGATCAACCTGACACTCCAGGTTAACCAAGTGCATGTGCTGTTGATTGACATACGCCCCGCCTTTTTTAAGTTATGACGTTTTTATACAGTGGAACTGTGGGTATTGTGAAGCCAAGTTATTACAATGGGAAGCGGGGCTGATTAGCTGAAAAAAAGTTCTTTTTGAAATTTATTTTTAAAAATAATTTGCACAAGAGAGGAATTAAAACCAAAGTTTGTGATCTAAAAATGAGAAAAATACATGTTTAACTTAGTAAGATTGGATCAGGCACTAGGAGTCAGCGTGGTCGGGCGGGTAAAGTCTGTGGTTGCTAAAACGAAATGTTCGATCTTCGATAGCTATGTACACAAACCCATCAAGGAGAGACAACTGCAAAATCAAGCAACTGTTGCTGTGTCGTTTGTTCTTGTACAGGATACAAATATAGACAGAAAAGCAGGCTGAAATAGGAGTCAATTTGTGAATTCGACAGTACCAACGCTGCCACTGAAAATATTTGCTTTAAAACACTATCAGTAGCTCGTTAAGGACGATAACCCCCCCCCCCCTCCTTTCCCTAACCCCTTACCCCCCCCCCCCGTGAAAGTAAACTCCTGTTAGTTACCTCCCCAAAGTGTAAAATCGTTTCAAACTAAATTATCTGCCCCTAATAGTCGTCACTACACCCGGCTCTACGATTGTAAACATTTAGCGTGAACCACAGCTCACCAGACCATAAAGGGGTGGGGTGGTAGGGAGCGCGCTTACAGCTTGGTGTTTTCTATCGTCTCCAAGAAGAGAATTATATACATGGATATTGTTTTAATATTCCTTTATTACTCGCAATTAATAAAAACGAAACTTATGAGTTCACATCGTATCGGTTCTATACTCAACACAATCGATGGTTTTACTTTTGTTTCAAGTTATTAAGATTTTCACTGTAAACTACCCTATACAGACCAAACGCCACTTATGGCAGATGATGTAGAGTTAATGTTTTACTGTCCTGGTATATCAAAGCGCGTTCTGCACCTCGCCCTGTTGTCTATAGTTTCTCCCACTGAAATTAAGATTTTATGGTTAGCTATCGTGCGCTCTACCGTTCGTCTACTTTTATTTTCATTGCTGACATTTCTGCGACACTTTTGTGTGGATCTGTCATTAAAACTGGGGTACACAACCTTCGCACAAGGAGTCGATTTTAAATCAACAACAAGGACGATCTAATGGGTGTTAATATACTAGGCAGGATATCAAGTGCACCAAAATACTGACATAAGATCCGTAAAATTTTATATATATATATATATATATATATATATAATGTATATATATATATATATAATATATATATATATATAATGTATATTTATAAGGTCAAGTCATTTGCAATCAAATTTATATGTGCATGTATAATACCCCATCGCTAAATGAATGAAATTAATACAATATTTAGGTAGGCCTATACCAGAATCGGCAACCTGCGGCTCGCGAGCCGCATGCGGCTCTTTTGATGTCGTGATGCGGCTCTTCAGCTCCATGCACAAATATTAACAATTATTTTATTTTATTTTTAAAACTCATACAAATATTGTTCTGCAATACTCGGCAATGAACGATAAAATAATAAACACTCGCTATCCTATTAGAATATTTAGTTACGCCCTATTTCAATTTACTTCCTATTTAGATGATTGTTTCGAAAAAAAATTACTTCATTTTGTTGAAGACCTGGAGAGAGGTAAATTACTTTATTTTAAAAAATCTGAAAAAAAAAATATGAACAACCCAACACTACTATTAACATGAATCACTTCAGCATTACTATAAACAAAATGAAGGATGGGTTCACTGAGATATTTGAGCAATTCAAAAGAAATGCAAGTACTCTGACCTTCACAGTCAAAGTAGATTCTCTCAACACAAAATTAAAAGAGATTTGGAATTGATGCTGGTTCGCTTCAAATTAAATTGCTAGATTTGAAAACCACAAATTTGTGGAGCGGTAAGCTCACATATCTCAAGAGCAAGTTAGACGATTTGGAGGCCCAGAACAACATGCATGTTTCACTGTACAACTGGACAGCTCTAAAAGAAATGTCGCGTGTTTACTATTGTTTAACAAGTTGAAAAAAATCACATAGTTTCAAATATGTAGCTTCTTTATTTTAGGAAAGTAGGTCTACCTTCAATATAGTAAAATAAATTAACCTTTCTTACAATGCTTCGCTCTTTTCTCGTAAACATAAATCTTAATTCTTCTATACACCACAGCAATGTTGCAACTTGATAGATCTGTATTATATTGGTTTCTTTTTGTTACTTCCAATATTTTAGTTCCAAACAAATAAGGGAAACAACTTTAAACTATGTTATCAAATTAATAAATAAACCAATACCCCAGTTGAAATATAAAACTCATGTAAATCCTTGTTGATTTTGTTTACTTTTCTATAAGTATTAATAAATGTTATGTAAATATTTTGTCTGCCTTTAAAATGTATTGATATTAATAGAAAAAATATTTTTAATTAAATTACGAAACTCATAACTATGTAAGATAACTTCGCGTTAATAAAATAAATTCCTTATATTTAATCAATCATGCTTTGCTCACTGCTTGTTTCTCAAAAAATGTATAGATCTACTTTCTCACAACTGTGATGTGGTCAGCCCCGTGGCAGTGGTTCCATGCTTTCTACTACCGAAGTGCATATTTTATTTATTATTTTCGAATATTTTCAAAAGTAGTTATTTAATTCAGAAAGCATTTTTGTATGTGTCAGTGTGCATTAATTTGACTTGAGTGACATAGTTTTTTAGTTATTAGCTTCTAACTTGGGTAGGGATAGTGCTATAGTTATATAATTTTATTTTATTATTCTATCAGAGCTAGCTAAAATACTTTATTATGTTTTGTGCGACACATATGTATGTTTTTATATGAATAAATAGTATTTTATAATTAAAAAAAAATAATCTACAAGATTTCTTGTGTTAACCAAATTACTCGCACGCAGGGGTCGGTAACCTGCCGTTCGCGAGTTGCATGTCAATAATTAGCCTATAATTGTTTATTACAGAAACTCAAAAAAAATTATACTGTAAAAACAAATACTTCAAACAAAATTAAAAAAAAAACAACGAGAATAGGTGGAGTGTATATGGACAGTTGACAGCCTAGGGCATTAGGCCCAGCCACACAACTGTGTTGTGGCCAGACCCGTGGCAATGGTTCTATGCTTTCCACTACCGAAGTGCACATACAAATGTTAGTGGCTCTTTAAAGTCTGGGAAATTTTGTAGATTGTAACTTTCGGCTCTTCCGTCTCAAAAGGTTGCCGACCCCTGGCCTATACAGTTAACCAAATATTTGTTGGTTTTTCAATGTCAATATTTAATGAGCTTCATTACACACAAATCTTATCATAAATTTGATCTGGCTAAAAACCGTTGTATGTCCTTCACCTTGAAAAATGTTATACACCTGCGACAGTAGCGAAGAGCCAACATGGTCACGTGTCTTTAGGTTTGTTTACTAGGGGAAACAATGGACGAGACAAAACGGGGACAGGATGTAAACAGGGAACATTTGCTAGAACTCAACTCAAATCTTGTGGTTGTTTCCTCTGTCTTTTAGGTATATACGAGCCGCTATTTAGTTGTTTTATTTTCTAATTTTCAGTAATTCTTAATTTGTGAATTCGACAGTACCACCCTCCTTTCCCCCAACCCCTACCCCCCCCCCCCCGAAAGCAGCCTCCTCTTAGTTACCTCCCCCAACGTTTAAAATCGTTTCAAACTAAATTATCTGCCCCTAATAGCCGTCACTAAACCCGGCTCTACGATTGTAAACATTTAGCGTGAACCACAGCTCACCAGACTTCCTAGAGAGGAAGAGGGGGACTGCAAGGCGCGCTTACAGCTTGTTTTCTAACGTCTCCAAGAAGAGAATTATATGTATAGATATATTCTGTGGCCCGGGGTTGTCATTTTATATATTCTGTTACATATGAATTGCATCCATATCGACGAGAGCTTGATCACGTGGTACAAAACCCACGTTTATCATGAGATGGTGTAGAGGTAAAAACTAAAACCGGCAACCTGAAAGCACTTTGTTTAAATAAATTGTTGAATTCCGCGTCATTCTGGTACCACGATGTAGACCACTTTACTTGCGGTACTAAAACAGTTTTGTTGGTAAAATGACTTCATTACTTGGCGGTACTAAAACAGTTTTGTGGGTAAAACGCCTTCATTACTTGGCGATACTAAAACAGTTTTTTGGGTAAAATGCCTTCATTACTTGGCGGTACTAAAAACAGTTTTGTGGGTAAAATGCCTTCATTACTTGTCGGTACTAACAACAGTTTTTTGGGTAAAATGCCTTCATTACTTGTCGGTACTAAAAACAGTTTTGTGGGTAAAATGCCTTCATTACTTGTCGGTACTAAAAACAGTTTTGTGGGTAAAATGCCTTCATTACTTGTCGGTACTAAAAACAGTTTTGTGGGTAAAATGCCTTCATTACTTGTCGGTACTAAAAACAGTTTTGTGGGTAAAATGCCTTCATTACTTGTCGGTACTAAAAACAGTTTTGTGGGTAAAATGCCTTCATTACTTGGCTGTACTAAAAACAGTTTTGTGGGTAAAACGCCTTCATTAATTGGCTGTACTGAAACAGTTTTTTTGGGTAAAATGCCTTCATTACTTGTCGGTACTAAAAACAGTTTTGTGGGTAAAATGCCTTCATTACTTGTCGGTACTAAAAACAGTTTTGTGGGTAAAATGCCTTCATTACTTGGCGGTACTAACAACAGTTTTGTGGGTAAAATGCCTTCATTACTTGGCTGTACTGAAACAGTTTTGTGGGTAAAATGCCTTCATTACTTGGCGGTACTAACAACAGTTTTGTGGGTAAAATGCCTTCATTATGTTGACAACTTACACAAATTGACGTTAATATTAATTATTCTTGGCTGTTCTTCTGACACTGTTCGTTTCTTTCATTATGTTAAATTTACGGTGCATTATTTTAAAATTTAGACAATGACGAAGTAATATGGTTGAGTATTATGGTTAAACATTTTTTTTCTTATGGTTGCTGTTTAACAAAAATACCTGTTTTATGTAATTTACCTTTTTAATTTATTCTTTTCTCTCTCCGTCCTGCCCCCCCCCCCTCCCACAAACAGCTTCCGGTCAAGATGTCTGGCTGCAAGTACTTCCTCCATGTTCTCCTCTTCCTCTTCCTATTGGGTAACGACGCCGCCGACTTCGTCAGCGATTGGCTCTTCTTCGTCGACGTGAAAATCGCCGGGAAAGGCCTGGTGTACGGGGAGCCAGACCAGGCGGCCGTGTGGGCTATGCTTGCCTTCTCCATCATCGGGACCTTCACCTTCTTCTTCGAGATCGTCAACCTGTGGTGGGAATCATTCAGGCGTAACCCGTGGATCGATTCAGATGTGCTATCAGCTGTGGTGATCTGGATTGAAGACATCCCTCAGATCGGGATTAGTTTATACCTGGCTACATGCCGAGAAGATCCGATCAGTGTTTTCCAGCTGACGAAAGCGGCTGTCGTTCTCATCAGCATTTTCATCCGCATCGTCGTCAGCTTGGTCAAGTACTGCAACCGGGACGCCATCCGGTCACATCATCACGTCAAGCATAAAGTCGTCATCATGTTCGGAGTTATCCTTGAAGCCTGCTGTGCCGTTGCCATTTTCTTCCTCACGCAAACCGAACGCGGTAGCGAGGGTAACGTCGCTTTCCGTGTTCCGACGACAGTGCTAGAAGATCGCTACAACGACAACCGCTACTTCTCTAACGTCAGCGTTTTTATAACTCACCCTACGTACTTTAACCTCGGCGATCCTGATACAACTGATCATGTATTCAATTTCATAAGACTCGCGTCTATATACAAAATTCGATCAAGTTACCGAAGCGAATTTTCGTGTAGTATTCAATACGAAAAATCACCTACTGAAGTTAAAATGGCGTTGTGGGAAAAACACGCATCGGAAACAAACCCAACCGGAAGTTGGTCTTTAGTAGAGTGTTACACGATAAATCAAAACGGCGCCGCTACTGAACTTGTTAATACTACCTGTGTTAACGCTTTCACCTCAAACTCCGTTGAACTTTTCATCAAATTTAAATTCTACCAACCGACTGATTTGTTCCGGAAGCAGGTTTTTGGTGACATCCTCTTCAACATGAAAACAAAAAACAACGGTTGTACCGCCATCGACAGCTACAGCACGGAGCTGTCCAACAGCGGCAAAGACGGCTTCCTCATGCATTACTTCCGCACCAACAGCACGCTACAGCCGGTGGACAGCAAGTTCTTACAGCACGACAGCGGTACGACAGCCAGGTTGTTCCGGAACGACGGGCTGGATTTGACAGACGTCAGGCAGGTGTGGAAGACCGGCTGGAACCAGTGCGAGTCCACGGGTCACATGGGTCCGACCCTGGACGCCAGCGTGGGGGTGGAGTGCCAGCGATAGCCTTGACCTTGAGGGATGTTCTGGACATCGCGTCGTGCTGGACTCGCTGATGCCTCAACCCTTGCAGGTCTACCTGAAGCTTATCTTGGGGGATGTTGTCTAGGCGGCAACAGACCTCATGGTTAGGGCTAGGGGGGTCTTATATATCTGACGTCACGCATTTTTAGTCGATTTATTACCCCCCCCCCCCCCCACACACACACATTACCTATCGTCCCTTGTCACAATAACCTCACAAATTTCGTCTATTCTAACCTAACCACGATTCTAACAAAAATCCACAATTTTTTTTCCTAATTCGTGTCTTTTAGCATAAATCTTCTATTCCACATCACATTTCATAACCTCCACCTCCCTTCTCCTCCCATCTTAATATCTCACTTAGTCTAAACACCTCTGCATATGACGTCATTTATAAATGACCCTTAAGCGTTAAGGTTATTTCCATATCCACATTTCGGTTTGTGTTAGGGTTACATTTTGGGTTATTTTCATACGGAGATATCAACCGATGATTTATAATATGTTTAGTAATTTCGACTACAGTAACTTATTTGGTATTAAAAACCGTATAGTATTTGGTCCAAATGTTCTTTATAATCAACCCAAGCAGCGATCTGCTCTCCTAACGAGACCGTGATGTTGTTTATAGTTTAATAAATAAAATACGCTCTGTTAAACTATGTGAAAAAAATATATTTTAGGACAAATATACTTAGCATTGTGATACTACTTGAAAAAAATACAGTTTTACTTTAGAAGAACTGAAAGGTCATCATAACTAAACAAAAAACGTTCAAGCTACATAATCAAATGACTTTTTTAAATTTAAACAAATGAATACATTCTTGTAGAATGTAGAGTATAACCGCGAAAGTGAAAGTCATGTCAAACTATTGTTCATGTTTTTGTTTTTGTGTATGTATTATGGATTGTATTATATTTTTGTTACGGAAATGACTTCATAATTAAATAAAATTGAAATTTGTTAAATTATTGCAGTAATTGGAATAATTCCAGATTCTCGCTTAAAAGGACATAATTTCCCCATTTCGCTAGATAATGGCTTAGTGTTGCTAAAAGGGAAACAACTTTTGTGGCTGCTAAAAAGAACAGATAAATGGAGACTCAATCAAAAAACAATGGCTGTTGCAATGTAACATTAGAAATACACACGTCAGGAGTTTGTATCACTAAAGTAATAGTTTATGTACCAAGATTGTAACATTGGATTAAAACATTCATCAGATGAATGTAACATTGGAACCAAAATATTGTAACATTGAAATATCGACAAAGGCAACAACAAGTGAATAATGATAGCTAATAATACATATTTGTTGATACCTTTATATTGTTTTTTTGTTTATGTAGTTCATCTTTAAATAATACCAAAGTATTCAAGCTAATGAGCTATTCATTAAAAAGAATTTATTACAAATTACATTGCTTTTAAAAATCGGACTTACATCCCCCAACCCCTCTCCCCCCCTCTATTACAACTTTTTCCGTCAGAGGAGGAGTTAAAAACAAAAACAAAATAAAACAATCGATTTATCCATTTGTTTTTTTAAAAAGTAGTTACAATATAATCGAAGAAAACACAACGTTGGCTATTTACAAGCCCTGAGTATTGATAACATGAACTTAATAGTTAACTTGCTTTTAACTAAAACACTTAAAATATTTCATCGATTATATTGATTTACTGTCGTATTTGATCTGAAATCGGTTAGGCGGTTACCCTACTTAAACAACTAGTCTTTGTTTACTTTGTAAAATTATTTTTTTTATATCCTTATATCTAGTCGTTTGTTGAAATTGATTTTTAATTAAACGTTGGGCTGAGTAATATGTATTTTTCTAGTTAATAAAAAAAATTACCCCAATAACCTGAATATAACATGATTAGCTTTTGAAAGAATGTGCATAAAAAATAAAGATAACAGATTAACTTTTGATAAAGATTAAAAAGGATTAACTTTTTGTTTGTTTTAGTAAACATAGTTAATCACCCTTTTTAGCAAATTTAAAACCAGGTTTTAAGATTCAAACTCATTTGATTTGGTCATTCGCGTGTTTAACCCTTTCATGTTACTCGCTAACAATCTGTGTGTAAATAATGAGAGTATGTTAACTCTCCCTCTAGATAAAGTAAACATTTAACCCTATAGGGGCCACCATAGTTTGTTTGACTTGAAATTTGATAACGCGAGTCTGAGGTACCATGAAATTTTTGTTGTAAAAATATTTAACTAAAACATTTCACAAGAATGCATTGGGAGTTTCTTTTATTATACCGACACGAATTAAATGTGTAAAACATTTTTTGGTAACTGTGCTGATTGTTATATTTTTATTTCATCTTAAATCTACAAATTATTTTGTAAACTTTTTAAAGACACATGATTATACAAATATATAACCACGTTAAGGTTCGTTATTTTGGATAAAAACACACGTAAGAAGGTAACTATTGCATTTGTTCTCATGTAAAACAGTAAAAATAATTTTGCTAAAATTGTCACGGCTAATGATTTTATAAATATATGACCATGTGAAGATTATGTTGTTAGATTATCAGTTTACTACATTCCTGTAAACGTTTATTTTTTACTTCACTGTACTATTCTCGGGTGTGAAGGTCTTATTTCGTTTTTCGAATAAACAAAGGATAACGTGTTTATTAACTATAACTTCACCAGGAAGGTCTTAGGATAAGAAAACAGACGTGTTGACGTGTGTTGGCTACACTGCATGTTAATGAAGCTAATTATACTTACCTGTTGCCCAAGGCTAAGTTACCTGTTGATTAGTATCGGTTGATTAACGTTTACCTTAAGATCGAAGATCCCGTTCGTCAAACGGTTCTGAATTACAAATCTATATTTTGACATTAATCAACCCCCCCCTCCTCTCCAACCCCCTAGAACACTATATATACGGCGCAGGTATAAGCTTGAGTTGACCTCGCTTCATAGGCGTAGCCACGTAGGTAGAAAGGGTAGGGATTCATACACCGCCCCTGATGAGTTACACAATGTAACAAATTAAACTTATCAGTAACAGAATCAGCTATAAATACAAAATAATTTGAAATAGAGCTGGATAAGGGAAAAGGGTTGTGGAAATAATTCTACACTCTCGAAAATGTATTTGAAAATTTACTATGTAATATAGATCTATATATAAAGCATACAAATATAAAAATACCCCTCTTCGCCTCAGTACAAACCAGAAGCGTAGCGACCCATCCCCACCCCCGAGAGCAACCTTTTTATTTTCAATTTGCACCCTCCCCTCAAACTTTTGATTTGCATCCCCCTCAATCTTTCAATTTCCACCCCCTTATATTTATTTTTTATATTTATAATGCAAAAATGCAGCTAAAATGAGACTTTAATTTGTTTTTCAAACCCATTTTGGTGCCCCATAAGGTCGGCGCCCGGGGAAATATGTCCCCCCCCCCTCGCTACGCCTCTGGTACAAAGTTAACTATGTTAGGTTTCTGGATATACTAGTCACACGACAAAAAGAGAGCCCCCCCCCGATTTTGTTTGTCTAACACAGATTGAGGCTGACAAAAAACATTTGTAGACCTATACAACACGCATGCCCGAATTCTCTGTACAACTTCCTGTAGATATGGCTACACATTGTGATATATATTATTTTACAAGTATTACTTTCTTCCTTCTGTTGATGATTATACATTATTTCACATTTTGCTTTTGTTTTAATAAATTGAAAATGATCGATGTATGAAATATATATATATATATATATATATATATATATATATATATATATATATATATATATATATATATATATATATATATATATATAATTAAAATAAACCATTAGTTTACTAAACAATTTGACTGAATAAAAATTAGTTTGTAAATTTGTTATCTAAGCTAACTGAACTTTTTCTATAGTTTTAAAAACACGGTGTCACATCGAATGTTGTGACCAGTTAAATAACCATTAAAGTTTATTCCACATGTCACATTCGTTGCCAAATTCACTTACGTTCCAAATACAATATATTTGAATAGTTCTCGTATACTATGTTGGTATTTTCTTGTTTTTATCTTTAGAAGATCTTTTGGAACAATGGGGTAGAAGACGGTATCCCTTTCTTAACTATCGCTTTGCAAATGTATCTTTGCAATTTCTTGTATAATACTGAGTGGTTTTTAACTTTTTTTTTCAATTTAAAAGTCTTTTGGTATAATACATATGTGACTTGTATATATATATATATATATATATATATATATATATATATATATATATATATATATATATATATATATATATATATATATATATATATATATATATATATATATATACATATACATATATAATATTTAAATTACTTTTTTAATGGATTTATTTATATTATTGTAGCCTAATGTCAAAATGTATGTATGTTTAACTATAATTATAAAATACATGTATGTATAACTGTCCACTGGTTGTTATGAATTTTGTTTTTACTTCTTGGCATTAAACGTTTTAATGAACTAAATTTCTAATTAAATAACTGGACTAATAACGAGGCACTTAAACAAATGGCTGGACACCTGATTGATCTGAGCTAACAAAACATTGTTGGTGCTAGAACGGTGCTACCACGTCAACATGTTATATGTGGCATCATGTTGTACAGCACGAAAGGGGTGTGGTGGTTTATTCTTTTTGTTTTATGGGGTGTAGTGGTGTATATAATTGCCCATTAACAATATATGTAGTACTGCGCTGTGAAAAAAAGTTATTTAATATTTTCCTGGATTTATGACATTTCGCTTGATTTTGCAAGGGAGTCAATCATGTTTAGTTATTCTCAGCAAGGATAATTACGATTTACCTACCTTGCTATATTTAAAGCTTTTAAAACTAAAATAATCAAATTTAAAAAATAAATAAAAATAACCGATGACTTAAGTTTAATATTCGCTCATACATAAGTGATCTTCAATACTTTAGGGGTTATTAATACATTAGTTGACTTCTATAAATCCAGGGGTCGTGGGTGGTCTTTAAAAAAGGGATCGTTAATAAATTCTGTCTTCCATCAAATTGTGAGCGAAGTTCATATTTTCGCGACAATGTGCTATTCAGGTATATAGAAGGTAATAAAATACTTAAAAAAATCACGTGATCAAATCTCCCATAAACAAACAAATAAACGCGAAGCTGAGTTAAGGAAAAACGTGTTTATGTGTATTTTAGCATGCCCAGCGTACCAACCGTGTCACCGTTAACAATGTGTTACCGTGTCCGTTCTCCTTTTTAGTCCGTTGCTACACATAAAAAACGTGGTTTTTAAAAAAGTTTTTTTAAGTATTTTATTTTCTCCTTTTTAGTCCGTTGCTACACATGAAAAACATGGTTTTTAAAAAAGTGTTTATAAATACACGGACTAAAAATCTTGAGCGACCAGGATTCGAACCTGGGTTGTCGCGGCCACAACGCGAAGTACTAACCACTATACGATCACGGCCAGCGCGTAACTGTGTCAATAGGGCCGAAGTAACTGTGTCAATAGGCCTCAAGTCTTGCCGGTATCTTTAGAAATCATGTCCTCAATTTTATGGTCCTTGGGGCGTAATTAAATTAAGCTAATTACGGTCACTAATTGCTAGTTTTTATGATTGCATCTGAAATTGTTAGGCGAAAGTAGCATGCATGCCAAATTTCAGGTCTCTAGAGCAATCAGAAGTGGGCTAATTTTCGATGTCAATTTTAACAACAAACATCCAAACAACCAAACAACCAAACAAACAAACGCGAAGCTGAGTTAAGAAAAACGTGTTAAAAAGAAGGGTGGTAGAGCAGTTGCTATTTTTTTTTCTCTAAGGGGGGCAGGGGGTGGTGCTTCAGACAGTGTCGCCCCCCCCCCTTTTCCCTCCCCCAGAGTCCGTTTCGCCCCTCTGGCCCACCGAAAGTTTCAAGTGCCCCCCTCCGGAGAATAAAATCTGAAAGAAACACTTATAGTAAGGGTCCATAAAGCAGGTGAAGTAGAGTTTACCTGTTTATTTGACCTCTGCATATAATGAGACGATGTGGCACTCTATGAACACCAGTCTTTGCTTTCCCTAACGTGAATTGGGTAACAATTAAAGCTGGGTGGACTTTGGGACGTACAATCACTTTAACTCCGAATTCGAACTCGAGACTTTCCGGTTAGCAGTCATATGCTCTACTATTCGAATACTCTGCCCCCCATATATATATATATATATATATATATATATATATATATATATATATATATATATATATATATATATATATATATATATATATATATATATATATATATACATATATATGTATATATAGATATGAACTGTTTATAATTTAATGTTATGGATGAGTCTCGTAATTAGTTCAACTTAGCAGCGCTACAAATGGAGGTGAAGGTAAAGAGAACTAACACATAAAGTGGTAGACGAATGGTCATTTCCCACCTAAAAGTCTTGAGGTCGATTCCCTGTCTCAAACTCACAGCTTGTCTTTAACCACAAACGCAATTCAAAGAGAAACTCTACTACACCTTTACTTTGAATCGATCTCGCGATAACCACATTGGCCATCACCATCGTAATGGTGACCATGGCACATCACCATCGTAATGGTGACCATGGCACATCACCATCGTAATGGTGACCATGGGACATCACCATCGTAATGGTGACCATGGGACATCACCATCATAATGGTGACCATGGCACATCACCATCATAATGGTGACCACTGCACATTATCATTGTAATGGTGACCATGGACCATCACCACAGTAATGGTGACCATGGACTAACACCTATCGCATGGTGACGATGAACCATCACTTTATCATTGACTTTTCCATCAATCACTGTATCAGTATCACACTCAAGAAGCTTTAAATATTAATCTTTTCAATAAAATTGTTTTATTGCATCATATTTACATTGACAATTCAAATAGCTGGTAACAGTCTATAACATTAATAAATAAATACATAAATAAATAAATACATAAATAAATAATTAAATTAATAAATAAAAACATCAATAAATAAATACATAAATAAATAAATACATAAATAAATACATCAATAAATAAATACATCAATAAATAAATACATTAATGAAAAAATACATAAATAAATCCTCAATAAATAAATATATTTATAAATAAATTCGACGAAAGTTAAAATTGCCATAAGTATGTTAACAATAGTAAAAACATAGGCAAACTTTAAAATGTGGATTTCGTCATACGAAATAAACCTTAAATAAATACAGACTACAGAATATGGCTTAAAGTAAAACAAAATAAAGTTAATAAGTTAATTGAGTTAAAAAATATTCACAATTCACTTTTAAATAAAATAAAGTAAACGGTTTAAGTATAATATGTTAGTTATGTGCAAAAAATATTGAGCATGTATTTACATCTTAATTATAACATTATCAGACTTATTCTCAAATTCACATTAATAAAACCTGATATTCCTGATATAAATATCAAGGAGGAACATGCTATAAATAATTTGTCAGTAGTTAAGGGGAAAGACCTTGTCAAAATAAAGGGAAGCTATTAGCGAAATCGACGAAAGTTGTTGACAAGGTCGTTCCCCAACAGGATATTTTTTAATCTGCCCATTCATAACACACGCTCATACACACGTAGAGCGACGCAATTTCCTGTACACATTCAGCAACACAACAAAAGTTGTGGTAGACCTTTGTGAGCGTTAACAATGAGATTTTGTATTGTATCACAACATCAAGGGAATTAACTCAATGAGAGTTGATTCAATAACATAGAAGTCCTACTTTAACTAAGACATTTGAGACGGAATGCCTTTTGTATACAATTAAATGATTGAAAATTGAGTTTAGTGATATTTTCTATAAATAAATAATTTCTAAATATAAGGTATTACTAATGAGCTTGATGTAATATAAATTAATAAACAACAATATATTTACACGAAGTAAATTAATTAATGTTAAATAAATTAATAAACATCAGTAAACTCAAAACATTTTACGTAACGTTACATGAAATAATAAATAACATATTATTTACAAAAAAGCTACATATTGAAGAATGTATGTGGACGGACTAACAGTGTGTAGTAGTATTATCAACTAAATCTAAAAAATTAACAACAGCAACAGTATGTATAAATTACAACTAGTAGTTAAACTTAAATTATATAGCTAAGGTCAATATGACCTACATTTTTTAATGAACAGATTCAAGTGCGTATTTTTAGGATGTAATAAACACATTTGTTTTAGAGGTAATAATTTTTTTTTTAAATCTTGAAAGGTCTCTATATTAAAAGGTAAATATATTATCTTAAATAAGTATTTAAGTTTTAGAAAAAAAAAATCCGAAATTGTTTTTTGTAGTTTTGTAAGTAAAAAATAGATCAAATGTTGGGGTTGTTGGAATACGCACTTTACTCTGTTGACGAAGTTTAGCGTAACTCGCTAAGATCTTGTTAAACAGGACAACACCACGTCACCGAACCAGCGGTCACTGTAGGGTCCAGCGAGGATCCCTTTACGGGGTCGTGGGGGTGGCGGACACGCCCTTGACACTGGAGGCGCAGTAGCAGCCGACCGTGACGAACACCTCGACCTTGGTCATCACGGCGATGCCCTGGTTGCAGGCGCCTCGCTTGAAGAGCGTGACCTTGTGACGTAGCTTCTCGCAGTTCATGGCGTTGGCGTTGACGCAGCTCTGGCAGAGGCACACGGCTTCTTGGATCTTCCTGTTGGGGTTAAAGGTCAGGTTAGGGTTGGGGTTTAAGTAACGAACTTATTGGCTAGACTTGTTTGTGGCAATAGCTAATTCTAAAAGGTGTTTGTAATTTATTTTTGAATTTTAAAAAAAAAATAACGTAGAGTCAGAAATGGAAATGGATTAAAAAAAATTAGATTTGAGTATATATTCTAATGACGAATGAAATGATTGTCTAGTTTCAACACATAGCGAAAGAGAGAGAAAGAGAAACAGAGGGAGAAACAAAGGGAGAAAGAGAAAATGAAAGAGAAGAGAAAGAGAAAAAGAAAAAGAAAAAGAAAGAGAAAAAGACAAAGAAAAAGAAAGAAAAAAAAGAAAGAGAAAAAGGAAGAGAAAAAGAAAGAAAGATAGAGAGAGAAAGATGAATAGAGAAGGAAAGATAAATAGATAGATAAATAGATACATAAATAGAGAGAGGAGAGAGAGAGAATCGAAAAAAAAATCTTACCTAGGAAAATATTCTTCACCAAGGTCACGTTCCTCCAGAACCCAAGGGCACGTTGACCTCAAGTTGAACTCTGGTCTGGGCCACCATGACCCCGTGGCCGCGGGGCAGTCCTTTTTGTTGGGCTGGTCCTTGGGCAGGGGCTTGTAGTCCCCCGTGTCCTGTTTGATCAGACCGATGAACTGCGTGGCGTTGAGGTACGGGTTCAAATCCAACACACGCTGGGGCAGATCCGAAGGGACTGGGCAGTCGGCGGCACGTTTGTTCCTGAGGAAAGGGTTATCAGCTGTTCTCTGCGCCATCGTCTCAAGCTTAGAAGCAAGTCTAGCGAGCAGGTTACTTCTGGGGAGGAAATTCCGGACGGCTTCGTCTGTTGTGAAATCTGTATTTATGGACCCGCCTATTATATTACAGCAACTCAGCACTGCGCATGAAGCAAGAACTGCAACCGCGATAAAAACTTTGGTAGAAAACATTTTATTTGTTATTTCCCTTGAAAATTAAAAAAAAAGTGCTTCAGATACTATTACAAGTCTTAGTATTTAATTTATTATTTTTCTTGTCTACGTTGTTTCAGATAAAGCTCAATAAAGTGTAATATGACTAAAATATGTTTTATTTTCTAAGTTCTAAACTGAAAAGCTTTAACAAGCTAGCTTTGTGTGTTCTGACTCTTCTCACAAAATGTTCGCTATTTATACTCTCCAATGACACACATCACATCCTGAACAAGCCCACCAAACCCATTATTTCCACCGCTGCGATTGGTGGATATTTTTATCCGCACACCGGCATGGGGATTCTTGAGGCGACCTTTTAACGTCACTATTAAAACTCAAGTTATTTTTTTTTAAATTTGTCGCCATCATCAAAGCAGCACTTCCGATGGGAGATGGTAGTAACAGGGGTATTGACGTAGACAGACAACTCCCTTCAAACGTGACACATGCTCTCTCATGGTGTTAGTGATCGTTCAGTAGTTGTTGAAACTGAAAGCTATGGTTCCTGGGCTTAATCTAGCAGAGTTAAATTATGGCTGTGTTTTTTGCCCATATAAAGTATGTTATCGTTCAATGGTTGACCATAATTTGTAATCGTTCAATGGTTAAATATAATTTGTAATCGTTAGTTTGTTAACCAAAATTTGTTATCGTTCAATGGTTGACCATAACTTGAAATCGTTCATTGGTAGACCATAATTTGTAATCGTTATTATTGTAAACCATAATTTGTTATCGTTCACTTGTAGACCATAATTTGTAATCGTTCATTTGTAGACCATAATTTGTTATCGTTCAATTGTTGACCATAATATGTTATCATTCAATTGTTGGCCATAATTTGTTTTCGTTCAGTTGTAGCCAATACAGACTTAGTTATCGTTTAATATTTGTTGTAACAGAGAATGTTATCGTTCCTATGCTAATATAACAGTGTTCATTATAATTGTGTTGTTGCCCATGTAAAGTATGTTATCGTTCAGTATTTGACCATATTAATTTTGTTTACGTTCATTTCCATTATGATTTTAAAGTACTAAATTAATTGTTTTAGTGTTGTTAAATTTTGCGAAACTTAAAAATTTTTTTTTGGTCGACTAGTCTGCGCCCCATTTGTGAAACTGCTGTTATAAAACATCGAATAAAAAAATATTTTATATTTATGTTTAAATTATAACATGCAGTGACGTCACAGGGTCGGGTATCATCCGGTGGCACTGGTGGTGTCACCCCCACCTCTTCAAGAATTTGGTATTTTCTGTTTGTTGTCACCCCTCTACCACGACTATTTCATTTTTTAACTGGATCAAACATTTTTTTTGTCAGTAAATTTTATGAGTTTTAAAATTTGGTGTCACCCTTAAAAATGGTGTCACCCGGTGCGGACCTCACCACCCACCCCTCATTGTGAAGCCAAAAGTGTTTCTTACAGGCATCTTTTCGCTGGGGGGGGGGGGGCACTCTCCGAAGAGTCTACCGACCCCCCCCCCCCCCTGGACAAATGGAATTTATTTAGAAAATATATACTTTTAACAGTGTCCGCCCCTCCGGAAATTTTAGCCCCCCCCCCCCCCCGAATATTTCAAGTGCCCCCCCCCTGTAGAAAAAAGTCTGGAAGAAACACTGGACGCCACTTCTAATATGGACACAAAATATGATTTTTATTTAACCCAAGGCTATGCTAATTGGCTAGCCAATCAAATTTAAGCCGTGTCACTACAGGTAACTATTTCACAGGTGAGAGTAGAGGTCCTGGTATCGTGTACCTGTTGACCCCGTGTGGGAGGTTTGGAGAGGGTTGAAGAGGGTTGGAGAGGTGTTAAGCCTGTAGGTCATCTGGACAGTTATCAACCTGGATACTGAAGGGGGCAAGGTCATGTAGGTCAAGCTATATATAGCGGTACCAGAACTACTCAAGATGGCCTATATGAATAAAAACACACACGGCACACGGCACACACACACACACATATATATATCTATATATCTATCTATATATCTATCTATATATATATCTATATATATATCTATATCTATATATATATATATATATATATATATATATATATATATACATTGTTATAACTGAGTCCATTGTTGACGCCGGTTTTGACCTTACTCTGACCAAACTAACTTGGAATACAATAGGGTATCTCAGGTGTTTCCCCAAATTTGCATCTAAGGTTAGTTGAGTCAGACTAAGGCGACCGGTACTTTCCCTAGCCTGCACATCTCTAAGGGGGGGGGGGGAGGGGGGGTGATGACACACTAGCATCAACAATGGACTCATTTATAGCATACATGTTTTACATTGTACTCAATAAAATGTTGAGGTTAATCAATCATCTGTTCACGTTCGTGCTCAAGTCACATAGGGCAGATGAAGTAGAGTTCACCTGCTTCAGAGACCTCTACATATGAAGGGATAGTTTGGTCAGTTCTATGATCAACCGCCTTTTCGCCCGTAAGGTGAGTTAGCTAGCCGTCAGAGCTGGGTGGACTTTCAAATGACTTGAACTTGAACCCGGATTCGAACTCGAGACTTTCGGCTTAACTCTACCGCTAGGCCACGCGGTCCCATGATGTTACTCATAATTGAACATTATTATAATTCTTCAAAATAATTAAATTAGTTTAAAAAAAAAATTAAGATAGAAAATTGTTTGATAATTATACAAACGATACCCACATTCTTAATTTTAGGGCAACATATTTTCTTTAGAATTCAACAAGAAACATGTTTGTATGTGTAGTTTATTTTTTTTTCTCTTTACACTGTTACAAACAGTTAGACAAAATATTCAACGAAAATTAAACTTAAACCAAATGATTAGGGAATAAAGAACTCAAAATAAAATATAAACAATGTATCGAAAAATGGCTTATATATATAAATAAAGAATATATTCCTCTTTAGCGATCCATTGTGCAGATGAAGTAGAGTCCATATGTTTCTTGACCTCGGCATATAAAAGGATAGGCTGTTAAGCACTGTGCCCATCGCCTTTATTTTCCTCAACGTAAGCCAGGTACTCATCAGAGCTGGGTGGACTCAAGGATGTCCTATTCACAAGACCAAACCTAGATCCGAACTCTAAGCATTCGGGGTAACCGCAAAACACTCTTCCATTCGACCACGACGTCTTTCTTCTTCTTCTTCGTTCTTAATTTTTAGTGTTGGAAGGGATCGAGCCTTATCTGCCAGAGGGTTTGAACTCGAGAACCACGTCGTCCAATATAACCCATATGTACTTAATCTAACGACAGAATATTGTATACAGCTTAGTGTAGATGTGTGGATTGGTAGACTGAGGGCTATACAGGAGCTAATAGATGAGACATCAAAGTAGACTGGGCCTAGTGAATGATACATCAGGGCGTCCTATGCTCTTCCGTGTTGGGGTTGGTGGTGGTACAAAGGGCAGACGAAGTGGATCGGCTGTAAAAGAAAGTTTTTTTAAAGTGGCCACTCGGCAAGACAGTCGTCAGAGATATGAAGTGGTTTGATTCATCGTCTGAAAGGTGGGGGGGGGGGGGGGGGGGGGGGATTTGTTGCACACACACTCACATCCACACATGCAAATACATACGCCCTACAGGAACAAGAACATGCACATACATCCACGCACACACAGGCATATGGCGCACATACAGTAGCGTGAGCACAAAAACACGCGCGCAATAATTCACTATATATATATATATATATATATATATATATATATATATATATATATATATATATATATATATATATATATATATATATATATATATATATATATATATATATATATATATACATAGGCTGTACATGCAGGCTGTATAAATTGTGATTGATTCACTATTGACTATACATTCATAAAATTCGGTGAACGTGTCTCACGACTGATAACTCGCCCTAGCAATTAATATTTTTGTTTATTAATGTGTCTTATCAAAACATTTATTTAAAAATAGATTTAAAATATTTTTCAATATTTTGTAAAACACAAAAAAATAAATAAAAATAAAAATAAATTAATGCCAAAAGCATTCATGGACAAAAGAATTTTTTTCCCCTGGGAATTATTTTTTTTGTTGGAGCTTGCAGCTGCTTGCTTTGGGGTAGATGAAGTAGAGTTCAGTTGTTTCTGTGGCCTTCGGTATATGAGTGGATAATGTTACCAGCCGCCTTTACTTTCTTTAGCGTGCGTTGGGTACCCATCAGAGCTGGGTGGACTCAGGGACTTTCTACTGACTATAAACCGTATTCGAACTCGATAGCAGTCTAATGCTCTACTTCTTGGCAACGCGGTCCCATTTGATTTAGAATTGATTTGTTATGAAGGCTATGTATTTGATAAATTGCAAAATATTCATTTTAACACACTCGTATATATATATATATATATATATATATATATATATATATATATATATATATATATATATATATATATATATATATATATATATATATATACACACACTTTACGTTTATTCATATGATACAACAAATAAAAAGAGTTTTTTTATTATTTTCTCAGATGCTTGTCTCATCAAGTGTAGGAAGAGAGTGTAAAGGACTTGCCATTGTTAACAAAAATTTTGACAAGAATTTGTGAAGTTTCCCAAGAACGCCACGGGCGGTGTAGTTGTAGCACCACTTGAAGCAGACGTGAAGCAGAAACGCGTGACCGTCTGGGCGCCCAACGTTGAGTGCCTCTCACGACATTTGAATCCATTGTCTGTTGTGTCGAAAATTTTGGGGAGGGGGGATGTAGGAACTTGAGGAGGTGGATACTAGTTTGTGGACGTTAAGTTTTATGAATGGGGCGTTGTGTGTTGATCTCACCATGTCGTTACAGTTTTCTTAATGAGATCTTCAATGGGTTTAAAAAAAAAATTAAAAAATAAATTAAAAAACCCCACTTCATCGTTGATTCACTAGTTCTCAGAAAGTGCTGGAAATATCCGTGTACACATTGGGCGATGCTAGGAATACAAGCGTGGACTGGCTGTGGTAGGGCGTCTTGGGAATCTTTTTTTAAATTAAAGGCAGCTCTTCCTACGTAATGTATTTCCCCTATGTCCCCCCGCCTAATGAACATTTGACTGTCATGAATCACTCAAAAATTAGAATGTATAATATTAAAGTAAAATATATATAATAATAATAAAACAGCAGATGGGAAGGGTTAATTAAATAAATACATTAAAAAGAAATCAAAACACTATGCTCAACATAGCACCGATCCTATTTGTCCACCGTTGTTGTTTTTACTTGTTTCCCCCCCCCTCCCCCCGATGTCCTGCGGCCCAGGCCACATCAATATGAAGCTGTTTACAGGGCAGTTCAGTTGTTAAAATATCGTGGGCTCTTCTTCTTGTTCGTTCTTAATTCTAAAGTTGGATTGGATTTCTCCCATCACAATTATGTATTACGTGTTAAAATGTTATGCGACATAATAAACATAAATTCAGCCTGCTTTTTTTTCTGGATTTGCTACCATAGCCTTTGTCCAATCAAGAACAAACTGCAAGGCAGCAGTTGTTTTGTTTTATAGTTTCCTCTCCTAGATTAGTTATAGCCTCCAGCTATGAAGCCACATCTGCCCAGGGGTTCGAACTCGAGACTTTTCGGTTTAGCAACAAGGAGCTTTACCACACTGACTCCAGATATCTTTGTGTTGTCGTACGCTTGTTTTGTCATCCATATTTTAAAAGGAAACTTTGAATTTTTCTGTTATTTGAAAGTGCTGTCCATATGGCGTTGTAGTAAGGTGATTACTATTCGTTGCTTAATGGACATCTCCGAGTTCAAGAGAAGAAATGAAACTTAAGCCTATTTTGTCATCCACATTTTAAAGGGAAACTGAATTGTTCTGTTATTGGAAAGTTAGGTACATATCGTATTGTGTTGCTTAATGGGCATCACAGATTTGAGAATCCTTCAATCATATTTGTTGACATGGATATCAATTGTGTTTTTTTAGATTTAATCATCTAATCGGCCGTATATATATATATATATATATATATATATATATATATATATATATATATATATATATATATATATATATATATTTTTTTTTTTTTTTTCATCAAGCCTAAGTTATAACCCGATGTTTCACTTTCGTAAGACAAATCTTGGTGTACAGGATCTTCGAGATCGACATACTCAAAACGCCACTTCACACAAATCTTATGGTACTGTGTACACACATCTTTGCCGATACAATTTTTAAATACAATTATTGTTTTTATTAGCATGACCTAGTTCAGCCATGTTTATTGTCATTTTCAGTGACAAAATGTACACAAACACAATTTTTCTTTTTTTTAAAAAGTCTAGTTACCGAAAATACAAAAAAAAAACATCAAATACATCCAATCTTTAGCAGTCAAACAAAAAATTAAAAAAAAAAAGTCAGATTTTTATAACCTCATCGAACATTATTTTTAAAATATTTAATAGGCCTTTTGAAAAATTTCGAGACTTTTCTCGGTTCGGTCAATTCAACCCTTATCGTCAAGGTTTGAATGAAAGGTTTGCCTTGAGTATTTTGCTACATTTACCCAAGTAGTACGTTTATAAAAAAACATATATAAACACTTATTCAAAGCACTAAAGAATCATAGGTCATTAGATATTCATTCAGTGCAGTATTGTACGATTAGGCTACACCTACTATTTAAAGCAGCTCCAAAATAAGCCACAGACGTGGGAACTACTGCTAAATGATCTGGTATAAATAGAACTATTATTTTCACTTTTCTGATTGGCTATATAAACTGTGCAAAAAATAAACAACGCCGCTCATGACGTCATCAAAGTTTGTGTAAAAGTGGGCCGAGCGAGTGACGCGAGGGGACACCACCCTAAAACATCGTGAGTGCACGGAGAGATCAAGCAGGAAACGTTCCACTGCAATCACGAGCTGAACTTGAGTGGGAGGGGTGGAGGTGGGGAGGCCAGAGGTAATGGAGGGAGTAGGTCGAGTTGATATTTCCTTATTTGATCTATGTAGAGTAGTGTAGTGTAGAAATCATTGGAATACAATCAAGTGTGTTATTATAGTTTATATATATATATATATATATATATATATATATATATATATATATATATATATATATATATATATACAGAGGCGTAGCGAGGGGGGGGGCGGGGAACGCACCGGGTGACAACATTTAAGGGGGTGACACCAAGGCAAAAAATAGCAAAATATATAGAGAAAAACTTGAGGGGGGAGGGGTGCAAGTCGAAAGTTTGAGGGGGGAGGTGCAAATCGAAAGTTTGAGGGGGACGGTTGCAAATCGAAAATTTGTCCCCGGGAAGGGTCGCTACGCCTCTGGGGGGGGGGGGTGACACCATTAAGTGCCGCACCGGGTGACACCCGACCTCGCTACGCCACTCGTATATATATATATATATATATATATATATATATATATATATATATATATATATATATGTATAGGTATACACACAACATATATATGTATATACATATATTATATGTATCAATCCTTATACACATGTATATGCATACCATACATGCATGCGTAGATGTTTGTATATATATAAATGCATATTAATCTAATGTGCATATGTGCTAAAATAAAAATGTAATGCATATTACTATATATTGATTACGTAAACATTTTTAACCAATCAGCTTGAAGCAAGCAGTCCCCACCTAACAACATATTTTCCGGAGGTCATTTTTTTCCCACCGGATTCTGCTGGCACTCCTAACAGCTGGCGTCAGTGGTTGCTCCCGTAGTGTAGGTCTGATACGTGCGCCTGTCGGGCGAGCCTCCGGTATCAGACTGGTACAGACGGGAGTGGGTTTAGGCGTGGGGGTCGTGGGGGTCGTGGGGGTCAGGTGTTGGAAGATGCGTGACAGTGCTGCATTACTTTCCTGATACTTAGACTCTTTGGTGCAAGCAAATAATAATAAATATTCCTTGTATTCCTATCCTCAGAGTGGTAAGGGATGGGATGGGGGATGGGGGGGGGGGGGGGGTATGCGTGACACTGCTGCATTACTATCCTACGAGTCGGCCCGCGGCATAACATACGCCGCTATTTAGTTGTTGTTTTTTCTACTTTTCAGTAATTCATAATTTGTGAATTCGACAGTACCAACGCTGCCACTGAAAATATTTCTTTAAAACACTATAAGTAGCTCGTTAAGGACCATAACCCCCCCCCCCCCTTTCCTTCCCCCCCCCCCCTTACGTTTAAAATCGTTGGCTCTGCTTTTAAACATTTAGAGTGAACACAGCTCACTAAAACCATGTAGGGGTGGGGAGGTAGGGAGCGCGTTTACAGATTGTTTTCTAGGCGCGTTTGCAGCTTGTTTTCTAGCGGCTCCCAGAAGAGAATTATATATATAGATTACATAGACTCTTTTGGTGTGACAATCTATCTATATATATAATTCTCTTCTGGGAGACGCTAGAAAACAAGCTGTAAGCGCGCTCCCTACCACCCCACCCCTACATGTTCTGGTGAGCTGTGGTTCACGCTAAATGTTTACATTCGTAGAGCCGGGTTTAGTGACGGCTGTTAGGGGCAGATAATTTAGTTTGAAACTTCTTCTTCTTCTTCTTCGTTCTTAATTTTTAGTGTTGAAGGGGATCGAGATTTATCTGCCAGTGGGTTTGAACTCGAGACTTTGTTCGAATTTATCAACCATGAGCTTTGTGCCGACTCGACCACGCCTCCAACACAATTAAGCGTTACGTGTCAATTGGTTATGCGCCATTGAGGCCATTGACTCCGATTTCAGCCTGCTTTTCTTTTTGGATTTGCTTCCATAGCCTTTGTCCAACCAAGAACAAACTACAAGGCAGCAGTTGTTTAATTTTGGAGTTGTCTCTCCTAGAAGAGTGGCTGTCCCCAGCTAACGGGCCTCATCTCAGAGGCGTAGCGACCCTTCCCGGCGCCCGGGGCGAACTTTCAATTTGGCGCCCCCCCCCCGCTTATATATATATATATATATATATATATATATATATATATATATATATATATATATATATATATGCCTCATCTGCCCGAGGGTTCGAACTCGAGACTTTTCGGTTTAGCAACCATGAGCTTTACCGACTCGACCACGCCGACCCCTTTAGTTTGAAACGATTTTATCGTTCTTAACGACCTACTGATAGTGTTTTAAAGCAAATATTTTCAGTGGCAGCATTGGTACTGTCGAATTCACAAATTATGAATTACTGAAAAGTAGAAAAAACAACAACTAAATAGCGGCGTATGTTATGCCGCGGGTCGGCTCGTTAGATATAATCCTTGTATTCAGAGTTTCTTCCAGGCAAAAAAGTCTACCCCCCCCCCCACCCCGAACGAAATGGAATTTATATAGAAAATATATACATTTAACAGTGTCCGCCCCTCCCGAAGAAAGTCCACCTCCCCCCCCCCCCCCCCCCCCCCAAAAAATATTTCAAGTGCCCCTGAAAGAAACACTGCTTGTATTTTAGTCGTTAGAGGGGTGGGGGGGCATTGGTGGAATATTGGTTTTAGAGCTATCACAAATATATTAAAACATGTGTATTATCCTAGCCTTAGGGGTGGTGTTAAAATCTTTCGCTTAAAGATTTTAACGAAATTAACATATAAATACATAAATAATCCTTGTATCTTAAAAGCTTCCTTGGGTCAAGGATATAGTTTGTTCTAGCGGCCCTTTTACGTAATACTCAGCGTCACTGAGGCTTAAGGTGTTAATTAAAATAAAAAAGGATTATCATTGATCCCACTGGTATGTTACACGTCAAACGAACATATACCGGTATTTAGATACATACATAATGAGCCCGGGCAGACGTTAGACGATGCGCGAACGAATTTGATTGATGTTTATGTGGCATATGGGTTTTGTTAGTACGTTAGGATTGCCGGATACTTAGAAAAGGTTTGGTGTTTAACAGAGGACTGACGTCATTTCCTTCTTTAAAATATTGAGCTGAGGACACCTGGGATAGGTAGCATTAAACATTTAATACATTTTAATTTTTTTTTGTGATTCGCGAAAGATTACAGCTTTATTGTAAAAGAATAGATAAAAGAATATATATATATATATATATATATATATATATATATATATATATATATATATATATATATATATATATATATATATAGGTTAACTACAAAAATAATGAATGTAAAATAAAATGGTAGTATGGTTTCGTTCAATTTTTAAACAAGGAAACTAATTACTTTCTATGCCACTTTTAGCGATCTGTTTTAAAAAATTTTCTTATGTAAATTTTACAACAGTGAGCAATAATTAGATCTAATAGTATTTGTAAAACATACAATTGGAATTAAACAAAATTTCAGGAAAATATTAATGTAGCTTGTAAAAAAAATTAACATAAAATTGTCAGAGGTCATTTAGATTACACTCATCACTGCCTACCAATGTCTCAGCGATTCTAAAGTTGTGGAAAGGGGCTTTTATCATATTTTTAAACATTTGTAGAACAAAAAATGTAAGAGAATAAATATTTTTTTTTTTGCGTTCGAATCGCATATTCACTAGATGTAAACGCATTTGTAAAAAAAAAAGAACGAAAAAAAAAATTAAAAATACATTTAAATATTACGCCCAAATTTGTTACATTTTAAATTATTTTAAACATAGCTTTCCTTGTTCTTTCTGTTACTATGGAAAAACAATATATTTAATATATCTGAAAATTTCTGTAGACAGAGACATGGTGTTACCAAGATTACTTTCGATCCAGTTCACCGTTCGTGCAGATAAAGTAGAGTTCATCTATTTTAGGGACCTTAGCATTTGAGGGGATATTGTGGTCAGCACGATGCCCAACCGCTTTTACTTTTCCTAACGAAAGTACGTTCTACAGATTGAACCCGGAATCGAACTCGAGACTTTCAAGTTGGCAGTCTAGAGTCTAGAGCTTTACCTCTAAGCCACGCCATCTTACGAGTATAGTGACGTTGTATTGTTTTTTTCCAAGGGACTTGTATGATCTGTGTAGGGGACTGGTGAAAGCGATGCTAGGATCTGGTATAAGCTGAGTCAGCTCAATGACTAATTTCAAACTTTGAATGAAAAATCGACTACGAACAAGATTTTCAGCCCCCCTCTACGACAAACATCAACAACGAATCACGTGTGAGAATACCGCGGGTATGCCGAGAACGTATTTGAGCTGATTGAACTCATTGTCTACCGGAAGACACGGATTGCATCTTGACCCTTACTCGTACAAACTCTTGTCCCTGTTAATGATAACTGTTTAAGAACCACTGTAAAGGGATATAATCTGCTTATATTTTCCCCACCCACTCCCACTCGAGAGCCCTTATCTCACACCCACACACCGATGATTCCCCGGGGGCCACGGCTGTTTGAAACCCCCCTGCTTATATTCACCCACCCTCACCTACATGAGTACCCGCTTCTTACACTCTCACACCGATGACCCCTGGGGGTCATGCCTGCTTGAGACCCGCCTGTTTATATTCTCCTACCCCCACATACATGAGTACCCTTCATCTCACTCCTACACCGATGACCCCTCCCCCACCACCCCCCGGGGGGCCACGCCTGTTTGAGACCCACCTGTTTATATTCTCCCACCCACACCTACGTGTGTACGGCTCCGTGTCAACACGGATGTGGTACACGTCACGTGACTAGACACTTAGATGTGGGGGGGGGGGGGACGACGAGACGGATTTAGGCCAACAGGTAAAGTGGACCTCTATGTAGGTCATTCATGCTTTCCTGGGGGGTCTTGAGATGGTAGGGGGGGGGAATCGAACCAGCGAAACGAACAATGTTTGCTGACTATAGAAATACTCGTTAGCAAGCGTTACGACACTGTTTGTTTTACCTGAAACTTTAAACATACAAATCTGTGTATACCATATTTTAGATTATATTTATAATATGTTATTTCCATAGTTTTGATTTCTAGCTAGCATGTGTTACTTATTTGGATTCCTGTTGATGCTCTAATCTATGAATTAAAGTCAGCTAGTGGCGTCACAAGGGGGTGCTGGTTGGATCCAGAAGGGGGCACCAAAGAAAAGTAATGGAAATGGGCTTAATCCGAGTTTCTTTCAGTCATAATTTCTCCAAGGAAGGGGGTGGGGTAACTTGAAACTTCCGGTGGGGTCAATGGAATTTTTCAGATGGGTGGGGGGGGGGGGGGCAAGTGAAGGTATATTTCTATATAAATTATATATATATATTTTTCGATAGTCCCGGGGAGTGGGGGGTGGGGGTGATGAAAGCATGGTGGGGGCGATGTACGTGCTACGGGGATTGGGGGGGGGGGCGCAGAAATGTTATAACAATGTTTAATAGCAAAGCTATGTGGAAATCAACACGCAGTCAAATTATTTTTGTTACATGTTAGCGGGTGACCCTATCCCAGCCGCTGTGTGGCGTAGGGTCGTGGTAAGGGCAGAGTTTCTTTGAGCCATCTCTGTTGATAAGGAATTGAGAATTTTTAAGTCCCTTGGCGGTCGCGCACAAGCTTCGAATGAAATGTTGATTTGGATTTTTTCAAATGTGGTGTCACCCCAATCAACTTTGTTGGGCGGTGTATTTTGTTCTGATCAGTACATTCTTTGTCTGTGGCAGTTGCGATTAGTGTCACAGCCCCTCCTCCCAGTTTGCCTAATGTATTAGGCGTCAAATTGCACACACATAATATTATTAATTAATCCACCAATTACCAATTAATTGAACTGTCAAAAAACATTTTTCTTCCGGACCTTTTGCAATGTTTGCCTTGGTGTCACCCTGCTTAATAAAGTCATAAATAAAGATACATAAATGTCTTTATAGATGAAGTATGTCTTGCCGAGTTAAAAATCCTTTATAGCTGTTAATCAAGCTATTTCAGATTAATATATTCCACACTAATAAGGGAGACAACCAATACCTTTCATATAAAAATTTGTTAAATAGGAAGAAATTTAAAAAATTAAAATATAATAAATGCAAACATATTTTAGTTATTTTGTTAAAATGCACATTAGTTATTTTAAAGACATGTAGTCTAAATGTAATCCTTTAGTAAGTATAGCAATATTTATTAGATTGTAGTTTAAATAGAAAACTAATAGCTATATTTAAAAAGAATAGTTTTAAATATTTCACAAAACGTCAAAGTACTGTTTAAAATTTAGCACATAATGTTTCCCAAATATATTATTGCGTGTCTTAACATAAGTGACAATAAAAACTCAAGTACACCTTTTGGTGTTTCAAGTAAAGAAGGTCAACCAGAGCTCATTGTACCAGGGAGTAACCTGTTAAAAAAGAAAAATAGCCTCATGGAGGAAATAAAAGAAATTAAACTGCCAACACCTAAATATTCACTGAAACCAGTCGACTCCTCTGCTGGAAGAAACTTGGTGCTGAAAGTGGACTTGCCTGGAGTAAAGTCTGTAGCGGAGTGTGAACTTGACATATCTGAGGATGATGTGAAGCTGCTTGTCTCAGGGATGTATGAACTGAAAGTCAAACTGCCTTTAGCACCATAGAAGAGGATGATGCCAATGCCAAATTTAGCAAAAAGACCTCAGTGTTAACACTTAGCATGCCTGTAAGGACCTGAATACTGAAATTATAACTTTGAATTGGCTTTGGTTACATGTGTAAAAGTTAAAAAAAACAACTGACATCACTGATTTAACTCTTCGGTACAAAAAAAAAAAAAAAAAAAAAAAAAAAAAAAAAAAAAAAACTAGCGTGTCCTAGAGGTTGAAAGCTAGATTACCAATCTGAGAGGCTCGAGTTCAAATCCAGATTCAAATAAGTGAAACATCCCAGCTATGATGGGTACCCAACTTAGGTTGTGGATATGTCGAGGTCTCCAGAAAGAAATGAACTCTACTTCATCTGCCCGAACGGGAAATGATGATGTTAAAACAGTATCAATATCAAGACTCATCCACATAGTTTCCAACAAAGTGTGTTACAGTGTTCTCATAAGGGGATAAATAATCTCACAAAAAAAAAATAATAATAACAAATTCAGCTCTTGTTATAACCCCAAAACCCCTTCAACCCACTACACCGAAAATGAAAAACCCCTTTAATTTCGTCTTTTTGTTTTATTTATTTGAAAATAAATAAATAATCACACATTTGCATTTTCAGTTTTTAAAAATAAAATTATAATTAAGTGGCGTCCGTAAATGACGTCTCACTGGTAGGGGGAGGGGGGGGGGACCGTAATTTTGTGACGGTGTGTGATGGGGGGGGGGGGAGGGGGGGGGTTCTGAAGGTGTGGCGTCACACTTTTTCATTATAAAAATTAAATGTTAGAAAACGAATTATAGCCGTTGTTTCGCGTTTTAGATTACTGTTTTATTAAATTGTATTGGAAATTGATCAAATACTCTATATTGGCATATATTTCGATGTTTTAAGAAAAATTCAACTGCATTTTTGAGGGGTGGGGGGGGGGGTGTGGGGGTTGTAGGCTGAGGTGTGGTGTCTGACTTTTTGTGGAGGGGAGGGCAAGGTAAAAAACGTCAAAAAAAGCTTGACGTCATTTATTGACGTTTTGTATTATGTATAAGTAAACCATTTTAAATGAATAAAAGTTCATGTCAGAAAGAAGTATTACTAAATTTGTATCAGTCCTCACAAGCCGATGATGAAAACTCTAATACTAAAGCGAACATGGAAAGGCATATCGATGCTGTACATTACATGTCCGAGCCAAAATAATACATAAAGAAGTTTTAATAACAAGCTTTTAAGTAATAATGCACTAAAAAGGAGAAAATAAATGATTTTCTTTAAGTATATAATAATACACTACTATTTAAATAACTAAAAAGAAAAGCGTGGGTCTCTTCCTAAATATTAGTAAAGGTATCCAATAGATAAATTTATAGTAACCCACGCTTTCGTCTCATACAATTAAGTCAAATTTGATGGCATATTGCATTGCCATCCGGTCTTGACCCACGTGCCGAATTTCAGAGAAATTGGTCAGTTAGGAGTGCTAGAAATTTCGCTCGCCTGTTTCGATCTATGACGACGGAAACAAACATGACGAGCAAGCAAGTTAAATAAAAACTTGTAAAAATGGCCCTCCCAACTCTCCACAGAACATTGAATCACCATGTATGTAAATATTTGATATTTCAGGTTTAAAAAAAAATTTGAAGTTGTGTGTTATGTACAAGTAAACAACTTTAAATGAATAGAGGCACATACCAGGAAGAAAAATTACTTTTGTAAATCTATACCAGTCCTCGCAAGACGATGATGAAAACTGTAAAACCAAAGCAATATGGCACGGAAAACTATGCTGTAAATTATATGTCATTATAAAAAAATAGGGACGGAGTGGCCTAGCGGTAGAGAGCCAGACTGCTAACACGTAAGTCGAGTTCAAACCCGGTTTCAAGTCAGTAGACCGTCCGTGAGTCTACCCAGCTCTGATGTTAGGGTAGCTAAAGGCGGCGGGGCATAGTGCTGACCACAATATCCCTTTATATGCCGAGGTCACAGAAACAAGTTTGAAAAGGAACTTCAATTACTTACTTACTATAAAAAAAATCGTATATTACTTCATAATAAACAAAATATAAAAAATAATCTGGATTGAACAGATTAGATAAAACGGGTTTTCATTGTCTACCTTAGATATGCTTTTCTAAATCACTGGCACATTGACGACATTATGTGTGTTCATGAAACTACCCGATATGGTTTTTGAAACAACAGCTTGCTTATATTCCATTACATTGAGGGTATTCGTACAACTCATTTGTCATTCGGTTTGTTATAATCTTTATCAGGCACCATCATATGAGATCAAGACTTAATAAGTAAACAATACTTGTTTCTAAGCGATAGAGCAGCTGAAGTAGAGTGAGTCTGTTGTCGACAATTATTGTATACAAGAAAATGTATCGCTCCCTTCAGTTTTGATTAAACCCCCCTTCCCACACTTATTTGCTAAATTAGGCTTAACGCTAGGCGGACTAACGACTGAAGGAGTGGGAGGGTTGTGTTTGTGTGTGTGTGTGCGTGTGTGTGTGTGTGTAAGTGGATATGTGTGGTAGGGTGTCTGGGGGGTGGAGGGGTGGGGGGTGCAATCTTGCTTCCTATCGCAGCTTGTCAACAAACTCCATAAGGTCATAAAATGGGATACATCGGGATGCATTCAGGATAGATCTGGATATATACAGGATACACCTAACGCATGCCCCCCCCCCTCCCCCAACCCCACCCACAATAAACTTTGGAACTGAGTTTTTTTGTTGTTGTCATCCAATCCCCCAACACTTCACCTTGACCTTGCACCAATCATTCAAATGTTGTGTGTGTTTGTTTAGTGTGTAGGGAGTTACAGTTCTTGACTGCGTGTTTGGTTTGTTGTATCTCTACAATACGCGTGTGTCTATTTATAGATTTAGAGACATGGTTAAAGGCACGTTTTTTGTTTTGACTAAGATGATAAACACTTTGATTAAGAATAGAGGGTTCCGCTTGAAGTAAGACTTGTAATGCAGTTTACATTTTAATTGGAGTGTTGTACTTCTGTGAGAAGGTGTGTGGAATGTAGGTTATTTTTACTTAAAAAAATGGAATTAGACTTTTTGAATTTAGCGACACGTTTTAAGGGCAGTTGAACCCATGAACATCATAGCTTTTCTGACTTCATTTTAAAAAGAAATTATCATTATTTGCTTGTATGTTTGGGACGGAGTAGTCGAATGGTAGAGCATCCGACTATTAACCAGAAAGTCTTGAGTTTGAATCCGAGTTCAAGTCCGTATAAAACGTCACTGTATTCAGCTCTGATAGGCACCTGATTTACGTTAGGGAAAATAGAGGCGGCTGGGTATAGGGCTAGTAAGTAGGTCACCAAACAGTTCTACAGGTCAATAAAACCTGCATTAGCCATAGAACTGTTTATTGACCTACTTACCAGCCCTATAGTGCTGACTACACTATCCCTTCATATGCCGAGGTCACAGAAACTGGTGAACTCTACTTCATTTGCCTCATGGAAGGTGTGGGAAAATTGTATTGCAGATACAGATACATTTTACCTACGCACGTGATAAATTACCATGTTTTTACTTTCTCGTATACGAAGTATAGAGAAAGTCTTAAAATCGTGCAAAAATATAAAAATCGATATTTTTGCAAATCTCGACGTTTTACACCTCCCTGAGTTGGAAAAACATAGTTTTGCAACATTGTCCGTATGTCTGTGTGTGTGTTTGTATGTGTATATATATATGTGTGTGTGTGTGTTACTTGAGTACCGTTACAGCTAGGTTGATGAAATTTCATATACAAGTATAATATCGAAATCGTAGATTAATATAAACTTTTCAGCGATTTCCGATAATCGGAAGTGGAACTTTTTCTACTTTCAATTTTTCAAAAGCTTATAACTTGAGCACTATTTCAGATAGATAAATGAAATTTCACATGAAAGTAAAAGATCTAATTCACTACCATCCACTGTTGTTTGTATAAGGGGTCATCCATAAATGACGTCAGGCTTTTTTTGGACGATTTTTACCTCCCACCCTCCCCTCCGTCACACGTCGTCACAAAAAGCCAGACCACCCCCTAAAATGACGTCACATCTCAGCCTACAACCCAACCCCCCCCCCCTCAAAATTGCAGTTGAATGAATTTTAAACATCGATATTTTTTCAAAGTCTTGTCCGAAATATGTCAAAATAGAGTATTTTTTTTTTATCAATTCCTATTATAATTTATTAAAACTGTTTTCTAAAACGCTAAATAACGTCTAAAATTCGTTATCTAACATTTCTTATCTATAAAGCAAAAGTGTGACGTCGCACCATCTGAACCCCCCCCCCTCCCCCTCATCACACATCGTCACAAAATTACTGACCCCCCCTCCCACCTACGAGTGTGACGTCACTTATGGACGACCCCTAAGCAGTGTTTCTTCCAGACTTTTTTCTCCGGGGGTGCACTTGAAATTTTCTGTGGGGGTGGGCGGACAAAAATTTCCGGGGGGGGGGGGGGCGGGGGTTGGGTAGACTTTCTTCGCCCCCCCCCCCTTTCGAAGAGATGCCTGGAAGAAACTCAGCCCCAAAGAATATTTGAGAAAGTTTAGGGGAGATCACTCCCGGTTTATTGCTATTTCAAGACTCAGGTTATACTAAAGATATACTACGGACTCAAACATTAAAACTGCATTCTGGCTGGAAAGACGCTATTTCTCGCTACCATACCTCGCATTGTGGTAACTGGTACATTGTTTTTTTTTTTAAATTTACCTTATTTAAGTTCATGCTGTAAACAAAGTAATGTTGACAAAATAAAAACAATTTGAATAATTCTGTTTGATTTAAGCTATCTTTGCATTAGTTAGTGTATTGAAAACATCTTGTTATGTCCACTTTTGCATTTCTTCAAGATGGGAGAAGAAGAAACTGAACGATATGAAAAAATTGACTTTTTGGGCGAAGGACAGTTTGCTACTTGATAAATAAACAGATAAAATTGTAGCTGTAAAAAAGATTAAACTTGGCTCTCGAAATGAAGCTGCTGATGGCATTAACCGAACTGCTCTTAGAGAAATCAAATTGTTACAGGAACTCTCTCATGAAAATATTATAGGGCTCCTTGATGTTTTTGGTCATAAGTCAAATGTTAGTTTAGTGTTTGATTTTATGGAAACAGATCTTGAGGTTGTAATCAGAGACCCAAATATCATCATGACAGCTTCTCACATCAAGTCCTATGTTTTACAGACATTGTTAGGGTTAGAATATTTGCATAGCAACTGGGTCCTACATAGAGACATGAAGCCAAATAATTTACTTATTAATGAACAAGGTAATCTAAAGATAGGTGATTTTGGTTTAGCCAAATTTTATGGATCTCCAAGCAGACCATATTCTCACCAAGTGGTTACAAGGTGGTATAGATGTCCAGAGCTATTGTTTGGAGCAAGAGCTTATGGAGAAGGTGTTGATATTTGGGCTGTTGGTTGTATCATTGCAGAGCTACTTATTCGGCTGCCATTTTTACCTGGTGACACAGATTTGGATCAGTTGAACAAAATCTTTCAAGTTCTCGGGACACCAACAGAAGCTGATTGGCCAGACATGAAGTTTCTGCCTGACTATGTGACTTTCAAAGAGTTTCCCAAACAGCTAATGAAAGATATTTTCACTGCAGCTAGTGATGATCTGTTGGAGGTTCTCAACTCTATGCTCTCATTGAACCCCTCCAAGCGTTGCTCAGCTTCACAGGCTCTCCAGATGCCATATTTCAGCAACAAACCTGCGCCTACACCTGGTATCCAGTTACCTTTTCCAAAGTCCAATAAAATTCTGGACAAAGATAAAGAAGCCAAGAAAGTATCACTCAAGAGAAAACAAGATGGCAGTGATGCAGGTGGCTTGAAAAAGAGACTCATCTTTTGAGACAACTTGCAGCTATGTAACTATATCACTGTATAAAGACCATACCCTTGAGTCTCATTTCACTAGTTGACCACATCGCAATCTCACATGTTATATGCGTACTGTGTACTTTAATTAATGGAATAAATTGTAAACATATTAAAAAAAAAAAAAGTTATGTCCACTTTTATGCAGAACCTGCACCAAACTCTACAAAAGTATAAGCCTATCCCTCTGTTACAGTGGTATAAATAATTTATCACCATAATTTTTATGGCAAAAGTAAACATCAAGTAAATTAGTAAAAAAAAAAAAAAAAAAAAAATGTCCACTTTTATTACTGAAATGAGTAAATTTTAAATTAAATTTATGTGACTAATAGTTCATCTAATTAGATTTTTAAAAATTCGAAATGTCAGCTCAATCGGACATTGGAAAGTGAGTTAAATTAAGATTCCAAGATTAGCGGATTCCCCCCCCCCCACTCACCACACCCACACATATACAGAGTAGCGTAGCGAGGGGGGGGGGTGACACCATTTAGGAGGGGGGGGTGACACCAAGCCAAAAAATAGCAAAATATATAGAGAAAAATGATAATTCCACTTAATTAAGTAATTCGAGTGTTGAATAGTTAAGAGCAAATTTGACAATGAAAAATCCCGACAAGGGTGGAGCCTGGGGGGGGGGGGGGTGCAACAAATCCAAAGGTTGGAGGGGGGGGGGGTGCAAATCGAAAGTTTGAGGGGGGTTGCAAATCGAAAGTTTGAGGGGGGTGCAAATCGAAAATTGAAAGAATGATCCAGAGAGCGCACCGAATTGAAAGCGTGTCCCCGGGAAGGATCGCTACGCTTCTGGGAGGGCGACACCATTAAGTGGCGCACCGGGTGACACCCGACCCTGCTACGCCACTTCATATACCTAGCAAACTCAATAAAAGCTTTTAAAAATAAAAGACCATTTATTTAATTAGGTAAGCATTTTCCGAAATCATGTTTGTTAAGACGCCAAACTTAATTAATTTATTAATTAAACATGATGATTCAACTGAAATACGGAAAAAACAACAACATATTGCCCCTAAATGAGCATAGATCAACACAATATATCGACGTCGGAAAATTACAACAAACATATCCTTTTACAAATCCTTATCGGTTTCAGATAGTTTTAAACGTGTTTCATTTTACGCTTGTAAAAAACATAAACAAAAAAACAAATCGGGAATATCCGGAATTAATGTTTCTAAAAAAAAAGACATCAATTAATTTTTTTCATGCGGCAGACGCTCCGAACCTTATCTTTCCAGGATGTGGTCTGCTTCGTGTCTAAATATAGAATCTAAAAAAGGTCAGAGGTCACTTCTCTCCGTGTGTAGGTGGGACGCAAGGTGAGATTTACAACAGTCTGCTGGTGGAAAGATTTTTTAAAATTTCCTTTTTTGGGTTAATTTTTTTCTAAATTTAATTTTATACCGCCCCCTCCCCTTAACTACTTCGTTATGTAGCTATTATCTTGATACTAGTTCTGGACAAGTTAGGGCGACTTATGATCAGTGGGGGGAGGGGGGGGGGGGAAAGGGGGCACTTTCGGGAGGGGGGTGGACTAAATTTTTAGGGGGGGGTGTACACTTGTAAAAGCATATATTTTCTATATACATTCTACTTTATTTGGGGGTGGGGTAGGCGGTGGACTTTCTTCGGGGGGGGGGGGGGTTCCGAGATGCCTGAAAGAAACACTGGTGATGGTCTGTTTTCTACTAGCAATGAAAAGAAAACGTACACTTAACATTAGCAAAGAGAAATTATGTTTTTTTTTAAATCACTTTTTAAAATTTGATGTAGTTAGTTAATTAGTTCGTGAACAGATCCCCCCACTTCCCTCTTAATTAATCAAACAAAAACCATTTACAACTATAATTGATATAATTAAAATTTTCCTCTGTTCTTTGTTCTTAATTATTTTGTTATAATTAAACAGCTTTTAATGGCTTTTATTGAGTGATAGCCATAAGAGTTAATACCGGGGGAAGGGTTAAGGTTAAGTTAAAATTTAGTTTGGTGCTGTCTAGTTGAGAAAATGTATAGTTTGGCACCACAGAGGCGTAGCCAGTGGGGAAGCTAGACGCCCACCAGGGGTTATCTTTAAGGAGGGTGGTTTTTTTTTTAAATTTTTCACTCATTTAATTTAAAATACTAAAACAGGCAACACTAAACATGTAAGAAAATTATAGTTGGTAAAGCTCATGTTTGCTAAACCAAAAGTCTCGAGTATGAACCCCCCGATTAGATTAGGATCATTAGCTGGGGACAGCAACACTTCTAGGGGAGACAACTCCAAAATCAAACAACTGCTGCCTTGTAATTTGTTCTTGGTTGGACAAAGGCTATGGAAGCGAAATCCAAAAAGAAAAGCAGGCTGAAATTGGAGTCAATGGCGCATAATATGTTGTCACATAATACTTAATCCCTTATGACACTAGAATTTAGAACGAAGAAGAAAAAGAAGATAGTGAGAGGTTGGTGCCAATTAGGCAATCCTTTCTTCCACTACACTAAATGAGCGATTGCAAGCCGGTTTAGCTGATATACTGCATGCTAGGCTTGGTCGCTTAAGTAAAAATATACTGGCATGTTTACAAAGGGCAATTTCCCGTTAATTAATTTCCCAGACACATACCTTCTTCAAATGCAAAAATATGTTTGAACATGTTAATTTTCAGTTAAAACGATAACGGTTTTTGATGAATAAGATGTTAATGTATAGATATTTTTAAAAAATCGAACATAAAATAAAATTGAAAATCAAACTGAGTACGGTGCTCCACCCCCCCCCCCCCCCCCCCCCCCTTACAACCTGACTTCGCCAATTAGGTGACGTCACATACCAGTATCGTTCCCGGAGAAACTAAATATTGGATGAACTTTGGCACGGCTAAAGGAATTTAACCGAACGTATTAAGCCTCATCTTACTAAAAATACACGAAAACCTTCGTTCTAATAATAACCTATACACACGTTAAAAAAATTCTATAATTAATTAAAACATACCTTAAAAACATGCAGCCTGTGATTACTAATTAAAACAATAACATAATTAATGACTATTTTTTTAACAAAACATGTTAGTTGCATTAACACACGCCTGCAAACTGGCGGAAACCGTGAAGTTACTTCCCCTGAAGTGTCACCTACTTTCCGGGCAGTGATCCTATACTTGTCAGACTCGCTGTACTGCAAGCTATTTATCTCCCCTTACCTGTAAATAGTTTGTCTCCCCATTTTTTTCTCCCCGCCTTTTTTGGCATTTAACAAATTAATTTTAATATGACTTCTGACAATTGGCTTAATGCGGAGTTAATGCACTACATGAGGGGCTGGTTTTAAATGAATTAAAAAAGACATTTTTAGAGTTGAAATTGTCGTATCAACTTACCCACCTTTTTCTAAATTTACGTTCGGAAAATCCCGAATAACTATTGTTAAAATGACATAGTTAAAACTCAAGTCAAACGATAGTACCCAAAACACAGAAAAAGATATATTTGGGAAAAAATAATAAGGAATTGAATACAACAAACTATGTTTCTACATGAGGTCTCCATGGTAATAAAGAATACACATTTAAAATTAATTTATTTTAAAATGAAAGAGTTTAAGAAAAAATAAATCATTCGTTGTTATTACTCTATAATTCATTTAAAAAAAAATGTTCAAATTCAACACGCTTCTTATGTCACTATTTTCTCTATTTTAGTGTATAGGTAAGACTAATTTTTGGAAAAAAAAAAAAAAAATGTTTTAATAACAAGCTTTTATAAAATTATGCACTAAAAGGAGGAAAATAAAAGATGTTCTTTAAATAAATAATAATACACTATTATTTTAATAACTATAAATAAAAGTAAGGGCTGCTTCCTACATTTAAAAAAAGGTATTCAACAGATACTAATCGGCTCTTGACTCCCTGCCAAATTTGAAACAAATCGGTCCGGAAGGAGTGGTCAAAATTTCGCTCGACAGTTCCGATCAAGGACAGACGAACCAAAAACACGACAATAGCATCAATCACCACATAAAAAGCTTATAAAAACATGCTTTTGTCTCGTTGGATCGGTCTCGTAACCATAGCAACAAGTGTAACGAATTAGCAGCTGGAAGCCATTTATCTTGAAAGTCTATTAGCTGAAGAGGTTTATCTTGTATCATAACCGTCATACGACGATTGTAATTCTCATTTATTTATAGACTGAAGGTTCAGAACCAGTGCGACCAACCCCTAAGTTGAGAAGCTAACACAGTCAGTGGCGTAGCCAGGAATTGGTCATGGGAGGGGTTCAAATAGTTTTCCATATGGATAAAAAATCATATATATATATATATATATATATATATATATATATATATATATATATATATATATATATATATATATATATATATATATATATATATATATATATATATATATATAGGGGTGTGAGACAATGGGAGGGGTTATAACCCCCCCTAACCCCCCCTTGCCTACGCCACTGAACACAGTACATCATGCCAGAAGTTTTGTTTTATACACCATGTAAAAGGTGATACGTTATACCATGCTAGAAAGTGACACCTTACACCATGTTAAAATGTGACACCTTACGCCATTTTTAAGATGGTACCGTACACCATGAAATACGGTGACACCTACACCTAAGTTGAAGGTGACACCCTACATGTGTTAACAAAAAAAGGTGACGCCTAACCCCATTGAGACTTTTAACAAGTGTTCCGGAAAAGAAGGAAGATAAAACATCAGCCTCCCCCCCCCCTGCCATTCTTCGCCTCTCAACCCACTACAACTTTATGAAGAAGAAACAAAAGCACTTCAAACCTTGAAGAAAGAGATGAATGGAAAGAATATTTATTCTCGTGAGAAACGGGAATTCCCCTTGACAAATGCGGAGTTACCCAACTTGTGAGCTTATTAGCTTAACACTAGCCAAAAGGAAGTGGCCGGAAGACTTTGTTAAGTTAATTAGTAGTGCAATTTGTTAAGTTAATTAGTAACGCACTTTGATAAGTTAATTAGTAACGCACTTTGTTAAATTAATTAGAAATACCCTGTTTGTTAAGTTAATTATTCATGCAATTTGTTAAGTAAGTTAATTAATAATGCAGTTGATTAATTGAATTAATTAGTAGTGCACTATGTTAAGTTAATTAGTAACAACTTTGATAAGTTAGTAATCATTGCACTTTGTTACGTTGATTTGTAATGCATATGGTTAAGTTAATTGATCAAGCACTTTGTAAAGTTAATTAGTCATGAAAGTTTACTTTTTAATTCATATTTGCGATGAGGCCAATAATTTGATATTATCAAGTAATTCGGTAACTCGGTAAAAAGGTTAAGGGACCAAGGTGAGGGGGTTTTCCTGACCCCCTTGACCTATATAACAGAAGCCCATGCGGTTTAGTTATCTTCCATCTCAGCGATAACTTATAACAGATTGACAGAATTTTAAATACCTCACTCTAGCTAACTTCTGGGTAACAGCAGACAGAACATTCAAGAAAGTTGATAGTTTCAGGACAAAACCCTCTCAACATAAACCCAGATATAAACCCACTGGACGAACCCCTCCCCAATACCAAAAACCCCTTGACTTAGACCCCTTGACAAAAAAACAAGTACATTAGTTAACCTTATGTAACTAGTGCTTATTAGGACAGATGAAGTAGAGTTCACCTGATGGATTGACCCGCGTATTTACATGGATACTATGGTCAGCTCTATGCTTAGCCGTCTTTATGGTTACTTATCGTGAATCAAGTACCTATCAGAGCTGAGTGGACTCAGGGGCGTCGTACGGACACAAAGCTGGTATCGAACTCGAGACTTTCAGGCTGGGAGTCTTGCACTTGACCAAGCCGTCCCGTGAATCAAACACAAGTTGGCAAGTTGGAAATAAACACCCTAAACTGCATCGCCCCTCTTATTACAAAGGTCATGGTTGCTAAACCATGTGTCGAGTTCGAACCCTCGGGCAGATGAGGTTCGTTAGCTGGGGACAGCCACTCTTCTAGGATAGACAACTTCAAAATCAAACACCTGCTGCCTTGTAGCTTGTTCTTGGCTGGACAAAGGCTATAGAAGCAAATTCAACAAGAAAAGCAGACTGAAATCGGAGTCAATGGCCAATTGACACGTATCCTTAATTGTGATGGAGGCGTGGTCGAGTCGGCAAAAGCTCATAGTTGATAAATTCGAAAAAAAAGTCTCGAGTTCAAACCCTCTGGCAGATAAGGCTCGTTCTCTTCCAACACTAAAAATTAAGAACGAAGAAGAAGAAGAAGAGTTCGAACACGGGTTCAAGTCTGTAGTACGACCCTGACTCCGCCCAGCTCTGATGAGTACCTGACTCACGTTAGGAAAAGAAAAGGCGGATGGGCAAAGTGCTGACACCATCCATTCTAATACAGAGGTCACTAGAATAGGTAATACTAGTTCATCTGCCCCATCGACCGTCAGGTTCAAAATGGTACTTTATTTCGTTTTTTTTTTTGGACTTCCACCTCCCAAAAAAAAAAAATGTCGGGAGGGGTGTGGTCGGACTAAAAGCTCCGGGGGGGGGGGGGGAGGGTGTTGTTTGGGGGTTGCCAAATACACACACACACACACACACACACACACACACACACACACACACACACACACACACACACACACACACACACACACACACACACACACACACACACACACACACACACACACACACACACACACACACACACACACACACACACACACACACACACACACACACACACACACACACACACACACACACACACACACACACACACACACACACACACACACACACACACACACACACACACACACACACACACACACACACACACACACACACACACACACACACACACACACACACACACACACACACACACACACACACACACACACACACACACACACACACACACACACACACACACACACACACACACACACACACACACACACACACACACACACACACACACACACACACACACACACACACACACACACACACACACACACACACACACACACACACACACACACACACACACACACACACACACACACACACACACACACACACACACACACACACACACACACACACACACACACACACACACACACACACACACACACACACACACACACACACACACACACACACACACACACACACACACACACACACACACACACACACACACACACACACACACACACACACACACACACACACACACACACACACACACACACACACACACACACACACACACACACACACACACACACACACACACACACACACACACACACACACACACACACACACACACACACACACACACACACACACACACACACACACACACACACACACACACACACACACACACACACACACACACACACACACACACACACACACACACACACACACACACACACACACACACACACACACACACACACACACACACACACACACACACACACACACACACACACACACACACACACACACACACACACACACACACACACACACACACACACACACACACACACACACACACACACACACACACACACACACACACACACACACACACACACACACACACACACACACACACACACACACACACACACACACACACACACACACACACACACACACACACACACACACACACACACACACACACACACACACACACACACACACACACACACACACACACACACACACACACACACACACACACACACACACACACACACACATATACATGCATATATATATATATATATATATATATATATATATATATATATATATATATATATATATATATATATATATATATATATGCATATATATATATATATATATATATATATATATATATATATATATATATATATATATATATATATATATATATATATATATATATATATATATATATATATATATTTCTTATCTATTTGGACAATGAGTAATATTATCTTATACCAATGTGTATTCTGTTCTTTTCCATTTTCTGTTAGCAAATCAGACATTACACTTGTATTTATAAAACAAAAGTTTTTGAAAATTAAATTTGTCCTCATCACAACTTTTTCAAACAAACGCTTTTTATTGTAACACTGGAGTCTTGACCAGCCACTTCAAACCAAGGTAGATGACTCGGTAAATTCTATCGAGTCATAATTTCTGGTTTACTTCCCCTGAAGTCTTTGATAGGGCGAGAAAAGATGTATGGGTAACACGACAAAGGATAGTTTTAGACTCAAACATTCACCTTAAGAAAACTCGATTCGCATTTAACAACTTAAACATTACAGAGTAAATAAAGCCGGCGTGGTCTCCCCAAAACTTTCTCGAATATTCTTATATAACACTATGGGGGATGGCAACTCAATATATAGATATGATTTTTAAATTCATTTTTAATTACTTAAACTTTTTAAAATAGAATAGAATCTCGTAGAAAAAAGAATCGCGCACCAAGTGAATGGCAAAAGATATGTATAGAATAGTGCGAAATATTAGTACTTTATACATTTATATGTGTTTTTTAAGAAAAAGGAAATAGCGTAAATTACTCTTTCCGGGCAACGAAAATTACTAAAATTCGAAAGAAGGCAGGTATTCGAAAGAAGGCAGGTAATTAGATCTTTTACTTATGTGTGAAATTTCGTTTATCTATTTAAAACAATACTCCAACCTAGCTGCAACGGTGCTCAAGTTATCATGTTCACAGACAGACATACACACACACGGTCAGAATCGCAAAGCCCAGTTTTCCGACTCGAATACAGGTAAAACGCCGAAATTTGGATAAATCTGGATTTAGAAGTTTTGTTAGATTAAAATAGGTCTCCTATACTCCGTATTTGATGAAGTACTGAGAAGTAAAACGGTGAAAACTGAAAATTTCATGTGATTTCTGTGCACTATTACAATACTTCTTTTATACTCTTTATACGAGATAGTAAAAAGAACAGTTCTGTGGAGAATAGCTTGAAAATATTTTAAATATAGCCTCTCTGTTCTAAACAGACTGCTCTATGTCATCCAAAATATAAGGAATTGTTCTCATATACATGAAAACAAACTTAATTTCGTCCTCAATTCAAACATTAATTTATCCACTTCCTAAATCATTTTAATTAATGCAAAGCTGAAAAACGATTCAAAGTTTCTAAGGTATTAAATTATTTAGTAAATTATAATCTTTTTACCACATGCTTTTATTTACCTTGATTCCTCTTACAATAAGTCGTACATGTTGTTTTAATTATGTAAAGGCTTTTATATAGCTTGCTCAGTATGTTTTTATGTATGTGTGTGTGTGTGTATGTGTGTGTGTTGTAACATTGGAAATCATTCAAAAGGTGATAGAAACCATGCGCATATAAGCTAATACTTTTATATGAAATTTCGTCCATCTAATATGCATGGTACTTAATTTATCGTTTTTTTTAAAAGCCCGGAAGTATAGTACATACAACTTCCGATTACCGGAAATAGATAAATAGCTGATGGAAAATTACAAATTCGATATGTGAAGTTTTGTCAGCATAACTGAAACGGCACTCAAGTTTCCGTGTTTACAGACACACAGACATATATACACACATAAACAGACACACACATATATACACACACAAACAGACACACACACACAAACATACACACACACACACATGGACAGGATTGCAAAAAATAAGTTTTTCCGGTACCAGAAGGCTGTAACACATCAAGGTTTGTCAAAATTACAATTAGGATTTTTTTCATGATTACAATACATCTTTATATTCCGTACACAATAAATTAAAGAGGTTTAAAACGGCAAAAACTGATACAATTTCATTTTAACTTGTGTGCGCGATTACAATACTTTCTTTATACTCCTTATACGAGAAAGTAAAAAAAAAGTGATTTATTTTAACATATAGACAATATCATATTAATGAATCATTTAAAAAAAAAACAACTAGACGTTCAAATAGAAGTTTAATATATTTTTGACAGAAGAAGTCATAAATTACAGTGTCGAGTTACTTGTAGTGTAGATTTAATTTTATACCGCTGCCCCGCGTCACCTTAGCCCCGTAAAGATAAGCTCCACTGATTTCGTTAAGTGCCGTTGTTTAAATGGGGCGTTTTGTGAACTGCGAGAGGCACTATCGGTGTAAGGACAAGTTTGCACACGTAAAAAAAATCCTGTGTGATTTTTATTTGACACACCTGGGTGCTTCGTGTGTGTACATCGAGTGGTTTGTACACACGGGGAGGGAGTCGTGTGTGTACATAAGCTGGATGTGTATGTGTACGGTGAAACGTTGTCACAGATAGGACTAGGATAAGCCCAGAAGGTAAGTAGTGATTAGAGTAATTAGCTCTGATTAGATAATTGAGTTTGTGGGTTAATTTGATACATTTTAGAGATTGCGATTGTGATTTTTTAAAATGTAGGACAGGAAAGAATGTTTGGTTTAAAAAAGTGGGCCGAGGGTTTAACATTGAGTTGCCGGAAAGTTTAAATACAAGCCTACTCGATTTGTTTATTGACTGATAGTTTTATTTTTTAAATAGAGAAACAGATAGTGGAAGCTAGTGTTACGAATCAAATCTTTATTTAGGCAAATAACTAAGTATATAATTAATAGTGGATAATTTTTTTTACCTTTTGAAAAAACAATTTATAACAGGATGGTAGTGGGTCGGGGTAGTGTAACATTCAAGGAAGACAAGACACATTTGTCTTCAAGACACGGCATATTTAATCTTTAAGACAGGGCACGACAAACCATAAAATGACGTTTTAAGACAAGCCACCCTAGATCTTTATAACAAGAAACATTCAGACTTAAAGGAAAGCCACGTTCAATCTTTAATACAAGCCACATTCAATCTTTATGACAAGCTAATTCAATCTCTAAGACAAGCTACATTTAATCTTTAAGACAAGCCACATTTAATCTTTAAGACAAGCCACATTTAATCTTTAAGACAAGCCACATTTAATCTTTAAGACAAGCCACATTCAATCTCTTAGACAAGCTACATTACATTTTAAAGGCATGCCACATTTAATCTTTAAGATACGTCAGATTTCAATATACCTTACATCCCTATAGCGACTTTAGATTAAAGAGATAAAGTTCCTATAGAGTCATTGATTGGTCATAATGACCGTATGGCGTGTAAGATTGTAAAGGAAATGGAAATCACTCCGTTGTTGTAGAAAGTGAAACTAAAATCAACAAGAAAAAAAAATTAATGAACTTATTTAACACAAAATTCAGACCTAATTTATTAAGTCATTCACTCTCGTTTGTGTTCGAGGATTTTTTTTAAAAATTAGTCTTCATTAGCATTTTAAATTAATTACTATAGAATACGGGTTATGTATGTATGTGTCTACACTTCCCGAAATTACTCGCAAACTAGGAAAACATATTTTCTTCCTATACTTGAGTCTCATAAAGCTAAATAAGCTCATTCACCTCGAACCTACGCGGCCGAAGGTCAAGATTTATTTTAAGCAAACAGAAAAACTAATCATTACTCAACCCTCTTCAATTTAAAAACAACAAAGACGAATTCCTGAAATAATTAAATGTTAGATTTTCCAGTGTCATCATCTTTCCCGTTCGTGCGCAAATAGACATGAGGCAGATGAAGCAGAGTTCATCTGCTTCAGAGACCTCCGTAAATGAAAGGATTACGGTTGTCAGCACTATGCCCAGCCACCTTTGTTTTCACTAACTTGAGTCAGGTACCCATCAGAGCTGGGTGGACTCAGGGATATTCTACTGAATTGAACCTGGATTTTAACTCGAGACTTTCGGATTAGCCGTCTAGTTTTTTACCGCTAGGCCATGGTTTTTCCGTATAGAAAGCAGTTATTTCATAAATGTGTGACAATTTGAATACTTTTAAATGTATTTGTATATCTCTTCCAGAAATCCGTCACCTCAAATATTTATCGACGCGACGGGAATATAAAGTCTACTGTGATTGAAACAGTTTCTCGCTAACTCTACTCCACCATGGAAGATAAACGTATGACAGGTCCTAAGTACCTAATCCACGTCATCACCTTCATCTTTCTGCTGGGCATCGACCTAGCCGATTTCATCTGTGATTGGCTGTTCTTCACCGACGTCAGCTCCGCCGAGAAAGGACTTGTGTATGGGGTCCCTGACAAAATAATCGTTCGCGCCATCCTCGCTTTCTGCATCGTCGGGAGTGTGACGTTCATCTTGGAGATCGTTAACCTGTGGAAGGAGTTTTTTCACCAGAAGACCCGCATCGACTCAGACGTTCTCTCGGCGATTGTAATCTGGATAGAAGACGTTCCTCAGATTGCTCTGAGTTTGGCTCTTGCCGTCTGCCGAGAAGAACCCATCAGCGTTTTCCAACTCGGGAAGGCGGTTGTTGTCACTCTTGGAATTTTGATCCGGATTTTCGTACTCGTCGTGAAGTTCTGTAATAAACGGCTGTCGAAAAACCATTTGAAGATTAAGTTTGTTATTGCGGCGGGAAGTCTTGTGGAGCTGTCATGCGCAGTGGCGATTTTCATTTTGATTCACACCGAGAAGGGGAATAAAGGGGACGTGACTTTTCGAGTACCGACGACGATTTTAGAAAATCAGTTTAAAGACGCAAGTTATTTCAACAACGTCAGCGTTTTCATCAACCATCCAGTGTACTTTGATAACGTTAATCCGAACGTCAGCAAAGTGGATAATGTTGTCAATTGGTTACAACTGACCAGCATCAACCAGCTACGAGCTAGACCAAACATGGAAGTGTCGTTTAAGTTGGAGTATACACAAGTTGATAACGGAGCTTTACGACTGGCAATATGGAGAAAGAATTTGCATGAAACAGATTTAAAAAACAAATGGATGCTTTCTTCGTGTTTTGATATGGATAAGAAATCCCCCGTTATTCAACAGAAGATGAACACATCCTGTTCCAACACGTCTAGTATGGATGCGCTGTTTCTCACATTTAAATACGACCCGCCGGGGTATTTTTTCAAAAGAAAAATCTACGGTAATATTTTCTTCAACGCCAGGTACATGAGCAACGGGACCTGCGAGGACGTGGGGGAATACTCAGACGAGGTTCGAAACCAGCCCGCACCGCCGGTTAATTTAACTATGCATTATTTTCGCACGAATGAAACACTCCCGCGGTATGATGATCACGTGATGCGTGTGGAGGGCGTGGCCAGGTTTTACAGGAACGTGGACGAGGAGATGATTGACGTGACCAGGGTATGGAGAACCGGCTGGTTTGAATGCGAGGCCGCTGGTTATGTCGGGCCGACGCTGGACAGTGAGCTAAAGGTGGACTGCTCTTAACTACTGTGTGGGACCTCACAGTGAGCTAAAGGTGGACTGCTCTTAACTACTGTGTGGGGCCGACGCTGGACAGTGAGCTAAAGGTGGACTGCTCTTAACTACTGTGTGGGGCCTGACAGTGAGCTAAAGGTGGACTGCTCTTAACTACTGTGTGGGGACTGACAGTGAGCTAAAGGTGGACTGCTCTTAACTACTGTGTGGGCCTCACAGTGAGCTAAAGGTGGACTGCGAGCTAAAGGTGGACTGCTCTTAACTACTGTGTGGGGCCGACGCTGGACAGTGAGCTAAAGGTGGACTGCTCTTAACTACTGTGTGGGGCCTGACAGTGAGCTAAAGGTGGACTGCTCTTAACTACTGTGTGGGCCTCACAGTGAGCTAAAGGTGGACTGCTCTTAACTACTGTGTGGGCCTCACAGTGAGCTAAAGGTGGACTGCGAGCTAAAGGTGGACTGCTCTTAACTACTGTGTGGGGCCTGACAGTGAGCTAAAGGTGGACTGCTCTTAACTACTGTGTGGGCCTCACAGTGAGCTAAAGGTGGACTGCGAGCTAAAGGTGGACTGCTCTTAACTACTGTGTGGGGCCGACGCTGGACAGTGAGCTAAAGGTGGACTGCTCTTAACTACTGTGTGGGGACCTCACAGTGAGCTAAAGGTGGACTGCTCTTAACTACTGTGTGGGGCCGACGCTGGACAGTGAGCTAAAGGTGGACTGCTCTTAACTACTGTGTGGGGACTGACAGTGAGCTAAAGGTGGACTGCTCTTAACTACTGTGGGGGGCCGACGCTGGACAGTGAGCTAAAGGTGGACTGCTCTTAACTACTGTGGGGGGCCGACGCTGGACAGTGAGCTAAAGGTGGACTGCTCTTAACTACTGTGTGGGGGGCTCACAGTGAGCTAAAGGTGGACTGCTCTTAACTACTGTGGGGGGCCGACGCTGGACAGTGAGCTAAAGGTGGACTGCTCTTAACTACTGTGTGGGACCTGACAGTGAGCTAAAGGTGGACTGCTCTTAACTATCAGAGTCGTCCACGATCTTGGAAGTTTGTCATTAATTATTTTTGTTTAGACAGTTAATTAAAGATAAAATATGTCTCAGAGAACAATCTCAAAAAGGAATGAAACGTTTCTGTGCAAATCAAATGTATCTCTACAATCTTGACAACAAATGGTATGTGTCTCGACAATCTTGACAACAAACACAACGTTAAAATATTGCTCAACTCTCCTACTATGTTTACAGAATTATAATTTGCCATTTAAAACTGAATTAATGGAATTGGCATGTTTTAATGATACATTTGTTTATTGTTTACTTTGTGTATTTAAGTATTAAAAAAAAAACCCAAGCAGCGAAAGATGTTTAGAAATATGCACATATTCGTAATCATAAAGATCGATGTTATGTATCGTGATGTGAGGTAATATTATTATTGTGACTCACAAAATTTGTTGACATTGATTCTTCCATTTGTTGATCTACTTCAGGAAGTTGTTGTAATGCGAATTACAAGAAGACCAAGGTTCAATTTTTGTCGGACATTTTGAATGGAACACTGACGGAAGTTATAAGCTAGTGACACGACACTACCCACCTATTGTAAAGGGGATGGTTGGGGAAGGGGGAGAGATGTGACTTTAGTGACGCTTGGCTAAGTAGGGAATAGGGAATATGCAAAAAATGTGACTTTTGAATTTCTTACAAAACAAAAGTATGAAAAAGGTAATATTTGATGTTATTTCAAGAGGAGGGTGTCGAGTCATTAATAAGGATATACGTTAACGATGACGGGTAGACTTTGATTAAAAATACGTAATATCATAAAAGAGTGACAGTTAATGTAAATATATGAACATCAAACAATACGTGTACATTAGTAAATATATTAGCAAACAGTGTTTCTTCCAGACTTTTTTCTCCGGGGGGGGGGGGGGCACTTGATATTTTCGGAGGGGGGGGGCGGTCAACATGTTCCGGGAGGGGGCGGACACTGGTAAAAGTATATGTGTTTTATATACATTCCATTTCGTTAGGGGGGGTCTGTAGACTTTCATCGGGGGTGCGGAGTCGTCCCCCCCGCCCCCCCCCCCCCCCCCGAATAGATGCCTGGAAGAAACTCTGTTAGCAAAATAATCCAGAGTAGTATGTAGATCACAACGATGTCATAATGTCCACGTTAATTTTGTTTGGATTTATCTCAGATCAACAAATTTATATAAACTAACTCGTTGTTTAATTAGTGATCGGTGATTATGTACTAACACTATCTCGTTAAATTATTTTCTTGTAAATAAATAAACTGCTTAGTATTATATGTACAAAATGTAATTAAAAATGAAATAAGTATCTAAGTTTGCTTATGTCTATGATTGTTTTTTATAAGTTTTTACTTAAATAAAAACACAAATACCAAGGAATATAATAAGTTTTATAAGGTACATTTCATCATATTCATTATTTCATTATTGAAGGTAACCCGATATTTACGTATATATATATATATATATATATATATATATATATATATATATATATATATATATATATATATATATAGGCCTATATATATATATATAGGCCTCTCTCTCTCTCTCTCTCTATATATATATATATATATATATATATATATATATATATATATATATATATAATATTTAACAAAAATGATGATTTGCCAATGCTATATTAAACCGAACTAGTTCTCGGTGTGTCTGGCATTAAACCAACCTAGGCACGAGTTCTGAGACCACAGGGCTGACATTCACAGAGTCGTGTAGAAACCCAAGCCTCGTTCTGGTTCACTGACCTCCGTCGACCGCTCGTTTAACGACTTTCAACACACGTGACCGGGTTTCAAGACAATAGGTCAATGTCGAATGTAATGTGCTAGTTAGACATTTGTATTCATTTCTCCACACTTAGAAAAAAAAAACGGCTTATGTAAAAGTTTCTCCTTTTATTTTCAACACCGCCTTCTAGAAAACTTTCACCAAAACTATCTTAGTGCAACTTTTTTTTTACCCCCCCCCCCCCCCACCCGCTTTTTGTTAGAATAGACTTCTGTATATATTTCTGCCGATTAAGAACAAGCTTTTTGTATAACTTTCTCGTTAATGATATCACTGACTACCGTAAAACTCCCTATCTTTCATTTCTTGCATGATTTCTGTAAAAAAAAATCTCTGCCATTGAATTTTCTAACATCGCCTTCTTTATAATTTTCTCCCTTTATTTGCAACACTGCTTTTTTTATAATTTTCTCCCTTGATTCCCAACACCGCCCTCTGTGAAACTGCCTTCCCTACATGTTTAACATTGTCGACTTAACACACCCGATCCTATCATTATGTAAACACTGCGCAGGTCAACTAGGTCATGTTTACTGATAACAACACGTGTAAATCTTGCCACACAGCGTCATATCTTATTAGAGCGTAAATTAAAAGAAATCGGGAAAATCCAATCACAAACTAATAAAACGAACACTATATATAATCGTTCAATTAAGATGAAGAAGTCTTATATATATATATATATATATATATATATATATATATATACTAGCCGTCCCGGCCAGGCCCTGCTCTGGCTTCTGTGAAAAACCTTTCTGTTAAAGACCATTACCTGTGTGTTTAGTAATCATCATAAACCCGGCATTGCCCACCCAAACCAAAACCAACCAAAACAACAAAACGCAAACATAACGCTAACACAATTACAAATACAAACGAAAACAAAAACCTAACAACAAACCCAACCACAACCACAAACACCAATACAAACACAAAGAAAAAACAAACAAAAAAGCAAACGAAAACAAAACCTAACAACAAATCCAACCACAAACACCAATACCAACAAAAAAAAAACAACGAAAAAGCAAACGAAAACAAACCAAATCCAAACGCAAAACCAACCAAAAACACAAATACAAACCCAAAGAAAAAAAAAACAAAAACAAAAAAAGAAAGAACAAAAACGAACCAAATCAAAACGCAACCATTAACGCAAACCCACCTAAACACAAAGAAAACACTAACGCGAACATAAACGCCCGGGGCGGAATCACCTGTTTTAGCTTAATGAACGACTATAGTACCCCAACTTATTCATAGTCTTTTGCACTCACTTAAACGAACGCGCCTGTTTCAATTTAATGAACAATTTTAATACTCCAAGCTTATCCGTAAAATACCTACAACATTTGCACTTGATCAATCCCCGCTAATTATGTAATTATTTTTTTTCCCAACACCAAAACAAAGTAATAAAAAGTAAATTATTTTCCACTAATGCAATGGTTTTTATAAAGGGAAGTAATTGTGTTTTCCTAATTTATCAAAGGGAAGTAAGTGCTATAGGACTAAAGAAAGACATAATTAGAATTTTTGTAAAAGATGATATTTTTTTAAAACTTGTGTTTAATGAACATGCCGACAATTATTACTATAATTTGAAAAATGAAAATTATTTCCCAACACTTTCAATAGTAATTTTTTAACTCATAAATTTAGACAAATGCGCACGATAATTGTCTAACACTTAAATCCATCCAAGACCAACGACAAACATATGCGTTACATACAGAACTGAGCTTTATATATTAGATATATATATATATATGTATATATATATATATATATATATATATATATATATATATATATATATATATATATATATATATATATTTATATTTATATTTATATATATATGACCAGATTGTAGCTTATGGGATGATGTGGTCGAGTTGTAGCGCACCCTATTGCTTACCAGCAAGCCTCGTTCGATCCCCGGGCCCATTACCGTAGGGCAACCTCTGTTGTACTAAGCTCTGATGTTGACTGCTTTGGGGAGGTCCAAAGCCCCAACACACCCTATCCCACCCCCACACTCCCTAATCAGCAACTCTGCTTCAAACCGCCCCCAACCCCCCACCCCTAAAGAAAACTCTGGCCTGAATTGGATTGTTAAGGAGAGGGATTCAACAGCACCCTATCTACACCCATAGAAAATTCTGGCAGAGGTGAATGGTTGGGTAGGGTGGTACCCCCTACCCCACCCAACGTTCCGTATCCCCTAAACAAGGATCTGACAGGGGTTGATGGTAGGATAGTCTTACAACCGCACTTCACCCCCTTCACACAATAGATGCCTCTGAAGGTGATGTTTTAATATTACTAGTGCAATTTAGTTGTGCGTAAAAACATAAAAAACCACAGTTGATTTTAAAGAAATAGGTAAGTAAAAGTGTTTTAAATATTTGTTTTTGATAAAATTCTATTTTCATTTTAGCTAGTATCAGTCCGCCTGCCTATACAAGAAACTTTTAAAAAATCCATACAATTTTAACTGACTTTATCAAACAGCTGTCTATATAAGATACTTTAACATCAATTAATAACATTTAAACTAACTTTATCAACCTATGGTCTATATATAAACCGTATAATCAATCAATAACATATTGCTTTGTAAGGAGTAATTAGAAATAATTTAACTTTTAGATAAATATGGGAAACACTTTTAATAACAAAGTCATTCAAATGAAATCTACCAATTGCTTTTATCGACTGCTTTAATTTAGGATTAATCGATTTGTTTAAAATACAAACCAGATGGTTTGGACAGGGGAAGCTAAAGAAGACATGTCTAGTGGAGTTTAGCTTTAAATTGTGCATGGTAGTTTCTTGTATCTCTCATAAGGATGATATCTACTAGAGAGTCTCATGTTTTGGTTTTACTTCTTCATTTGAGCTTGCTCTACGTGGAAAATTCTACACTTCCATTGCTAAAGCAGCGGCCTCATCTGATGGAGAAGCAAGCTCGCAAGGTAAGGAACGTAGCGTTGGTTGACAAAGGAGGTATGTAAACAGGTAAATTTGATTGTAAATAGCTAGAGGTGCGTCATTTTCTTAATTTTATATCAGTTAACAATCGCAAGGTAAAAAAAAAAACAATGCTGTAGTGAGATAAGTACCTTTTCGAACCTGACGGTTTATGCGGATGGTGAAGTAGAGTTCACCTTTTCTGCGAACTGTGCATATGATTATGGGCATGTGATTATGAAGGTCAGAATTATGCCCAGCCTTCTTTACTTTCACTAGCATAAATCTGGTAACTACCAGAGTTGGGTGGACTCAGGGACGCCCATTAACATGTACTTTGGATTCGAACTGGAGACTTCCGTCTTAGCAATCGTATTCTCTACCATCCGACCACGCCGCCCCACAAACATATTGTGTTAAAAACGACAACTAATTTAGCAACATGTGTTTTTTTTAAAACTCAATATCCATTCAAAATAAAACAAAAATCGATTAAATAAAACATATAGAGTCCGAGGTGATAGATAAGTTACGCATAGCGACGTCAAAGTCTATAGGAGTAAAGTATTTAACATATTTAGTGGCGATATAAAGTTTTTCAGCTTCCCACCCGTGAGGTTGAAAGTGATAACAAAGCATCTTATGTAGAAGTAGAAAGGACATTGAAGAAGAGGTTTAATGAAGTGTGTACTATGAAACGAGAAACAGCAATGGAAATAATGAAAAAGTACAGTATTCAACTCAACTACTTTCTCATTTTACATTTATAGATGTAATTTTTATAAGATCAATAATTTTCGCTTTTTCAAATATCTTTTTAAATAATATATTTTTCAATCAAACGATAAATAAATAAATGATAAAAAAATATTTGTATTATATAAAAATGAAAACCAATTTTAGGTTTTAGTTTATTTGTAGAATGTTTGTTATTAAAATTAGTTTTGAGGATGGTCCATTTGAAATAGCTGGCCAGAACGATGCGACTACGAACATGGAAAAACAACGGATTGAATTTTACCTGTACAGGTATACATTTGCCGGATTTGTCAGGTAAGTAACGCCTCTATAATACGTTTTGTTATAAAGAAAAGTAAAAAGCTATAGCACATAGTTTTAGTATAATTGATCTCTATGTTATAAAGGTACGCTTACCTTTAACCACAGGTGCTTTGATCATAGTGGCTTTGACCGTAGGTGGTTTGACCACAGCGGGGGTTTGATCGTAGGGGAATTTACCATAGGTGTTTTGTGGTCAAACTTCGTTGCAAAAATTAAAATTCTAGCCAAAATTAAACCTTAAAATAACTAAATCCGACCGTCATTCATTGTTAAACAAATAAAAAAAAAAAAAAAAAAAAAAAAAAAAAAAAAAAAAAAGACAAGAAATAGCTAGATTCATCCATTTATTGTAAAACTTCGACAATAAAAGTCAGACTCTCATCCAGTTTCAAGTGTGATCTCAAATGTACGACATCAACATCTTAAGAGACAACAAGTTTATTGAAATAAATGCTTAATTCTTCAAGCTATGAAATCTACAAAAACAAATTTAATTTTACTACAACAACTATCGTATTACACTGACCCAAACAAATAAGTAAACATTCAAGGTTTTTGTTTTTGTTGTTGTTTCAGAAGGGTATACACTTTTGATACCTGTACGCAGGCACTCAAAGGAATTGATGTTCAAAAAAGTAAGTGGCTAAGAAATATAAACTTACATTTCATGGTATCGATTCTCATCATTTGATTATTAAATTGCAGAAAAAATAAATTACTGACAACAGACTTTATTTAATATTGATTAAATTTTTTATTTTATTATATTCGATCGGGGGATAGTGTGGTCAGCACCACGCTCGGCCGTCTTTGTTTTCCTTAACGTGAGTCAGGTACCCATCAGAGCTGGGTCGACTCTGGGAGGTCCTATAGACTAAACCCCGGGATCCGAACTCGAGACTTTGGCAGTTATAAGCTTTACCATTTGACCTGTTTCTTAATTTTAGAAAAACAGCAGACTTAAATTTGTATTTATTTTTGGAATCAATAAAACAATACCGAAATATTTATCTTTGAACGTCTAACATGATCAGTAGCGTAGCAAGGAATTGGTCATGAGAGGGGTTCAAATATTTTTAAATATGCATAAAATCATTTATATATATATATATATATATATATATATATATATATATATATATATATATATATATATATATATATATATATATAGATAGGGGTGTGAGTCCATGGGAGGGGTTATAACCCCCCCCCCCAAACCCCCCTTGCCACTGAACATGGTGCTTGTCTGTGTGTCACGTACAGCTGACATTGGAACCCCTTGCAAAGAGAAAGTATACGGTATAGGAGGAAGCTCTTTTAATGGACCAATCCTGTTTGGCCGAAAGCCATTCTGTCTACTGACGACCTTCTCTAACGTCACCAACAAGTGCGTTTTAAAAAACAAATACTGTAAAGGTAATTTCTTCTTTTCAAGAACATGTTTGTAAATGGTACTGTATAAAAGAATGACTCTATTACAAACCGTTTTTGCAATATATTACCTTAGTGTATTGTTCTTATAATCTGCCCGGAGTTCGTCAATCGCCCCCTTCCCGGGTTTAAATAGAAATAAAAATAAAAAATTATATAAAAATATGTTATATTTAAACCAGAATGCGCCCCCCCCCCCCACCATCCTACGAAAATTTTAAATGCGCCCTCCCCCAAATTTTTGGGGAGAAAAATGTCTAAAAGAAAATCTGCCTTAGTGTGTAGTTATATCTGTTAAAGAAAGTTGGTTATTTGGCTGTAAGTTTGGGATTATTATAATAATTTATAATAATAAAAATCTTGAGTACTGTTTTTCATTGCTGATTGTTATTTGAAATTTACATATTGGGTAAGTAAATTACAAATTAAATTATTGTTAGACTTTATTATTTTCAAATTAGCAAATGTTCAGAGACGTTTACTAAAAAAAATATGGCAATTTTCTACAATTAATGTACGCAAGTAAAGGAAGTTACCATTTTTGACCAGGTGGTCTTAGGCAGAGCAGGGGCGTAGCGAGGGGGGGGGGGCGGTGGGTGCGGACCGCACCGGGTGACACCATTTAGGGGGGTGACACCAAGGCAAAAAATAGCAAAATATATAGAGAAAAACTTGAGGGGGGGGGGGTGCAAATCGAAAGTTTGAGGGGGGGGGTGCAAATCGAAAACTTGAAAGGGTCGCAACGCCTCTGGGGGGGGGGGGGTGACACCATTAATTGCCGCACCGGGTGACACCCGACCTCGCTACGCCACTGAGGCAGAGGAAGTTGATTTCATGTTTATGATAGGATAGTGTGGTCTGTTCTATACCCAGCCGCCTCTACTTTCCTTAACTTAAGTCATGTACCAATCAGAACCATAAGGACTGAATCCGAACTCCAGACGATCAGTCTAACAGTTGTGAGCTCTACCGCCCGACCACACCGCCCATATCAAAAGTTGACATGTTATAACAAACATACTTACTTGTTATAACAAATATACTTTTTTACAAATGAAATATCATTATTAAAACGTTTTTCTTAACTCAGCTTCGCGTTTGTTTGTTTGTTTGGTTGTTTGGATGTTTGTTGTTAAAATTGACATCGAAAATTAGCCCACTTCTGATTGCTCTATAGATCTGAAATTTGGCATGCAGGTTACTTTCGCCTAACAATTTCAGATGCAATTATAAAAACTAGCAATTAGAGACCGTAATTAGCTTAATTTAATTACGCCCTAAGGACCATAAAATTGAGGACATGATTTCTAAAGATACCGACAAGACTGAAGACCTATTGACACAGTTACTTCGGCCCCAATCGATGTGAGCGCGCTGGCCGTGATCGTATAGTGGTTAGTACTTCGCGTTGTGGCCGCGACAACCCAGGTTCGAATCCTGGTCGCTCAAGATTTTTAGTCCGTGTATTTATAAACACTTTTTTAAAAACCACGTTTTTCATGTGTAGCAACGGACTAAAAAGGAGAAAATAAAATACTTAAAAAAAACTTTTTAAAAAACCACGTTTTTCTTGTGGACTAAAAAGTAGAAAATAACTATTTACATACATTTGATGACAAAAAACGTGGGTCGGGCAGATGGGTGGGAAATTTGATGGTGAACGTACCCACGTTTTTTGTCATCAAATGTATGTAAATAGTTATTTTCTACTTTTTAGTCCACAAGAAAAACGTGTTTTTTTAAAAAGTTTTTTTTAAGTATTTTATTTTTAAACTAGGATTGGACAACAGGGGAGTGAACATGTTATAACAAATATACTTTCTATAAACAAATGAATATTATTTTGAAACTAGGGTTGGACAACAGGGGCGTGAATATCTCGACGGATCCGTTCAAGACTTTGAAACCCGTAGAGTTCGACTGTAACAAGGCATACTTGGATGGGCTCCATGGTGCCGCATCGCCTCTCTTGGACGCCTTCTTCTACACCACCCAGGCTCTACAGATGCTAGAAAGTAGGCACTGGGTATATTTTAAAAGGAGATTTTCTAAAAGAAGTTTTGATGTAAGGGGGATGCAGAATGATTTGTATTTAATGTTTGTGGTGATGTTCTAATTATATAGTAACAACTAGCTTTAAAATCTACATATAAAACAAATAAAAACAACAACAACAACAAAAATCATGATTTTCTTATAAAATACAGTACAACTTGGAATAAAAATTACATTCTTAGCGTTGAAACATAACAACAAGCACGCATATGTGTACACGATTGTCTTTAAACAACACTTTGCCATGAGAATATGCAATTAAAAAACATGAAAACCATAACACTACTAGGCTTTATTTACTCTGGTTTTCTCGAGTAAAACTCAACCTGGTTTAAGTTTTTTTTAAAATGAGCATGTATGTAGTCATACTTACACTGCCAATCATGTATATAGTCATACCTACACCTACAACCATGTATGTAGTTATACTTACACTTCCAACCATGTATTGTTATACTTACACTTCACTTCCAACCATGTATTGTTAAACTTACACTTCCAACCATGTATGTAGTCATACTTACACTTCCAACCAAGATCATACGAAAACATATATTTTGACTTTGAAATCCATAACTCTCAGCGTGGTGTAACTTTTAAAAAATCAGTATTAATATTGTCCAACAAAGTTAAAATAAAAAATATATTTTGACGTTTAATTCTCTTTCTCTCAATGTGATTTAAGTTTAAAAAGATAACCATGTATTTAGTCATGCTTACACTTACAATCAACATTAGACAACGACAAATTATTTTGAAGTTTAATAATATATCTCTAAATGTGGTTTAAGTTTAAAACAGATGTAATCATGTTTACACTTCCAACCTAGATTAAACCACAACAAATTATTTTGATGTTTAATTCTACATCTCTCAATGTGGTTTAAGTTTTAAAAGATCACCGTGTATGATGTCATACTTACACTTCCAATCAACATTAGACAGTAGCAAATTATTTAATTTTTAAATCTCCACCTCACAGCGTGGTTTAACCACACGGCACTGCAACACCCCGGCATCACCGTACGGGTACATCACGGCATCAACATCAGTAACGGCTTTGCCGCCAACATCAACATCGCCTTTGGTGACGGCAACGGCTACCGGACGTCTTTCGCCACAGCCCCTGATGTTGTAGGGCATGAGATTGGACATTTGCTGCTCATTAGAGACACACGACTGCTCACCCAGTAAGTGTGGGAACGGTGTAGTAGAGTGGTAGAGCGTTCTGCTGCTAATAAGAAGGTCTCAAGTTCAGATCTTGTTACTTATATATGAAATTCCGTCCAAGTAATTTAAACGGTACTCACGTTGTTGATTTTTTGAGAAATCGGCAGTAGAGTTTGTAGCACTTCCGGTCACAGGAAATCGCTCAAAAGCTGATATAGGTCTACAAATGGGATATAATACTATTATATGGAATTTCATCAACATAACTGAAACGGAACATAAGTTATGGTTTTACAGACATACAGACAGACACACAGACAAACAGACAGACACACAGACAGACACACAGAATAACAGAATGACAAACAGAAGAACAGACACACAGACACAAAGATAATATCACACATTAGCCACATTTTATTTCAAAATGTTGTTAATGAGAAATAAGTTAGGTCTATTTTTATCGAATTGAGCTATTCTCCTTTGCAAGACAAGCCACTATTGCATCTGCTGCAATTTTTTTTCAAACCTTAATCAAAACTTGATTTTATTGTTCGATATATAAATAATTTTTAAAATTGTTTTCACAAAATATTTTAAAAACAAAACGAGCTATAAATACACTTTTGAAAACACCTAATTTAAAATTCGACACTATGACGTTACACTTCTTAACCCTTTGTTCCAGATAATCAGAAAAGTCCACCCCGTCACAGACACTACCCAGGGAATGTGACTTTTTTATGGAGGACCCTCTAACTAAGCTAATACATCATGCATGGATATCAAAACATTTCTATAATCAAATGCCTAAAATGTCTCAAAAACTCACAATAAACGCACTAAACTTTTAAAACAATAAATCTTCGCATGCACGTCTCTCAGTAGTGAATTAGAATGAAAACAAAAAGAAAGATTTCTTAATAGACTTAGCGATGTATTGGGCAGATGAAGTTCATGTACCTTGAACTCGGCATATATGGTCAGCACAATGTCCAGTTGCCTTTTTTTCCAATTGTTTAAGTCAGGTACACATCAGAATTGGGTAGACTCAGGAACATCATACAGTCACAAGTCAGAACCGAGATTCGACCTCGAGACCACCGACCTAGCAGCCATTTGCTCTACCATTCGACCACGCCGTTTTTTTTTCCTAGTGATTTATTTAGTAAATTTTCTCTCATTTGATCAGAAGACCAACCATCGCAAGTGCTGGCATACGGGAAGCGTTTTCGGACTTTTTTGGCAAAACGTTGGAGTTCTACATCTTCGGTATGCTGGAGTGGCGACACGGTCCGTGGCTGACCAAAGACGGCACAAGTATGCGGCCGCTGGACGCTCCCGGCATGCAGTTCGTGGAGGATGTGCTGCACCACACCACTGGTCACTACAACGGTGGTGTCTTCACTCGAGTCTTCTACCGCATGGCCAAGTTCTGGGGGATCAGGTAAGTGGCTAGGCCGTTTGTTTGAGGAGGGGGGGGGGATCAGGTAAGTGGTTAGGTCGTTTGTTTTGGGGGGGGGGGATCAGGTAAGTGGTTAGGTCGTTTTTTTGGGGGGGTGGATCAGGTAAGTGGTTAGGTCGTTTGTTTGAGGGGGGGGGGGTGGTTAGGTAAGTGGTTAGCTTGTTTGTTTTGGGGATAAGGTAAGTGGTTAGCCAGTTTGTTTGGGATGGGGGTTGGTTAGGTAAGTGGTTAGCCCGTTTGTTTTTTTGGGGGGGGGGTCAGGTAAGTGGTTAGGTCGTTTGTTTTGGGGGGGGGATCAGGTAAGTGGTTAGGTCATTTTTTTTGGGGGGGGGGATCAGGTAAGTGGTTAGGTCGTTTGTTTGAGGGGGGGGGGGATCAGGTAAGTGGTTAGGTCGTTTGTTTTGGGGGGGGGGGTGGTTAGGTAAGTGGTTAGCTTGTTTGTTTTGGGGATAAGGTAAGTGGTTAGCCAGTTTGTTTGGGATGGGGGTTGGTTAGGTAAGTGGTTAGCCCGTTTGTTTTGGGGGGGGTCAGGTAAGTGGTTAGGTCGTTTGTTTTGGGGGGGGGGGGATCAGGTAAGTGGTTAGGTCATTTTTTTTGGGGGGGGGGATCAGGTAAGTGGTTAGGTCGTTTGTTTGAGGGGGGGGGGATCAGGTAAGTGGTTAGGTCGTTTGTTTTGGGGGGGGGGTGGTTAGGTAAGTGGTTAGCTTGTTTGTTTTGGGGATAAGGTAAGTGGTTAGCCAGTTTGTTTGGGATGGGGGTTGGTTAGGTAAGTGGTTAGCCCGTTTGTTTTGGGGGGGGGGGTCAGGTAAGTGGTTAGGTCGTTTGTTTTGGGGGGGGGATCAGGTAAGTGGTTAGGTCATTTTTTTGGGGGGGGGGGGGATCAGGTAAGTGGTTAGGTCGTTTGTTTGAGGGGGGGGGGATCAGGTAAGTGGTTAGGTCGTTTTTTTGGGGGGATGAGGTAAGTGGTTAGGTCGTTTGTTTGAGGGGGGGGGGTCAGGTAAGTGGTTAGGTCGTTTGTTTTGGGGGGGGGGGATCAGGTAAGTGGTTAGGTCGTTTGTTTGAGGGGGGGGGGTTAGGTAAGTGGTTAGGTCGTTTGTTTTGGGAAATCAGGTGAGTGGTTAGCCAGTTTGTTTGGGGGTGGGGGGTGGTTAGGTAAGTGGTTAGCTTGTTTGTTTTGGGGATAAGGTAAGTGGTTAGCCAGTTTGTTTGGGATGGGGGTTGGTTAGGTAAGTGGTTAGCCCGTTTGTTTTTTTTGGGGGGGGGGATCAGGTAAGTGGTTAGGTGGTTTGTTTGAGGGGGGGGGGGTTAGGTTAGTGGTTAGCCCGTTTGTTTTGGGAAATCAGGTGATTGGTTAGCCAGTTTGTTTGGGGGTGGGGGGTGGTTAGGTAAGTGGTTAGCCCATTTGTTTTGGGGAATCAGGTGAGTGGTTAGCCAGTTTGTTTGGGGGTGGGGGTGGTTAGGTAAGTGGTAAGCTTGTTTGTTTTGGGGATAAGGTAAGTGGTTAGCCAGTTTGTTTGGGATGGGGGTGGTTAGGTAAGTGGTTAGCCCGTTTGTTTTGGGAATAAGGTAAGTGGTTAGCCAGTTTGTTTGGGGGTGGGGGTGGTTAGGTAAGTGGTTAGCTTGTTTGTTTTGGGGATAAGGTAAGTGGTTAGCCAGTTTGTTTGGGATAGGGGGGTGGTTAGGTAAGTGGTTAGCCCGTTTGTTTTGAGGAATCAGGTGATTGGTTAGCCAGTTTGTTTGGGGGTGGGGGTGGTTAGGTAAGTGGTAAGCTTGTTTGTTTTGGGGATAAGGTAAGTGGTTAGCCAGTTTGTTTGGGATGGGGGTGGTTAGGTAAGTGGTTAGCTTGTTTGTTTTGGGGATAAGGTAAATGGTTAGCCAGTTTGTTTGGGATGGGGGGTGATTAGGTAAGTGGTTAGCCCGTTTGTTTTGGGGATAAGGTAAGTGGTTAGCCAGTTTGTTTGGGGGTGGGGTGGTTAGGTAAGTGGTTAGCCCGTTTGTTTAGGGGGGTTAGCCCGTTTGTTTGGGGAATCAGGTAAGTGATTAGTCCATTTGTTTTGGAGATCAATGTTTTGGTTAGGTCACTAATCTGAATATGTGCTCATCATCTGCTAATCCATTTTTATAACAATTTCTTAATTCTTCAATTTCGTTCGTGTGTTTGTTTATTGAAGTAAATAAATTGACCTTTTTCTGATTAGTCCGTGCTTATTTGCACATAGGATGGTAATTTTACTTAATCCACCCCTCTCATAGATCTACAATGGAAGCGCTGATGTGTGCTAAGGATTTGATAGGAGATACCGAAATGAAAACCTACTATGACATCTCGTGTAAGATCATTGAAGCCGGGTATCACGTGGGCATGAAGTGAGTGGTGACTACAGAAACACATTTTATTATTATGTGCAGAAAATTAAAAACATATGACATAGTACAGAGCTTAAGAATTTCATAAGATTATATATGTATGCATTGATACACACACGCACGCACCCACGCACGCACGCACTCACACACACACAAATACACACACACACGCATGCACGCATGCACGCATCCACACACTCACACACACACACGCACGCACGCACGCACACACACATACACACTCACACACACACACACACACACACACACATATATATATATATATATATATATATATATATATATATATATATATATATATGTATATATATATATATATATATATATATATATATATATTTAAGTTTACTCAAATGCTTTTCTTAGCATGTATGAAATCGACCGATATTTTAAAACTGTTGGCATCGACTCTGCTTTTATATGCCCAATTGAAGGGTAAATTTTATTTTTGGTTCCAACAGAAGTTTTTAACTATGTGTTGTACGTTTTGTCTGTACGTTTATTTGTTCCAAATATCTTGCCTGTTATACACACGTTTCTAAATATAGACACACACACCCACTCAAACACACACACACCCACGCACGCACACACACACACACACACACGCACAAACACACAAACACGCACTCAAACACGCACGCACACATACACAAACACACGCACGTACGCACACGCGCACCCACTCACACGTACGCAAGCACATACACAAACACACGCATGCGCACACCCAAAAATCACCCACATAAATATACATTTATAATATATTCATGTAAACAAAATGGAATGGCAAGACAAATCATTGACGACTAACAAAGGCTAATACCTTGTCACACCACCATGATACCCAGGATGCCAGTGGAACCCTTGACCACCTACCAAAAGGTCATCGTCTCCAGTCGGCGGCGTCCGTTCTTTAGAGTGCCCAGCTCAAAATCAAGATACATCCTGTATTCGACTGACCCAAACGCGGTAAACATTTGTTCTGACAATCAATTTTAACCAATGGACGTATCATAGTTTAAAATAGACCCTGGCGTCGACTTGGGGTCTATGCATAAGTTAAAACAGGTTAATTTACTCAGCATATGAAACTAACAAGATTTGAGGGTTGTAATTCAGTGGATTTGAGTTCATTCATTACTTAGTGATTGTAGTGATAAGATACTGCTTTTCTCTTTTATTATTAAGAAAATACCAATACGTTGAATATGTTTTAAAGAAATATCATCAATACGTTGAATGTGTTTTAGAGAAATATCATCAATACGTTGAATGTGTTTTAGAGAAATATCATCAACGAGCCGGCCCGCGGCATAACATACGCCGCTATTTAGTTGTTTCTAATTTTCAATAATTCATAATTTGTGAATTCGACAGTACCAACGCTGACACTGAAAATATTTCTTTAAACCACTATAAGTAGCTCGTTAAGGACCATAACCCCCCCCCTTCCTTCCCCCCCCCCCTACGTTTAAAATCGTTGGCTCTGCTTGTAAACATTTAGAGTGAACACAGCTCACTAAAACCATGTAGGGGTGGGGAGGTAGGGAGAGCGTTTGCAGCTTGTTTTCTAACGGCTCGAAGAGGAGAATTATATATATAGATACGTCGATTGTGTTTTAACTGTCATGATAGAAAAATATCTATAGGTTAAATATGTTTTAATTCTGATCTAAGTATTTACTTAAGCTTTCTTTAATGAATAATTATTTGTCTCTCGTCCTACCTGTTTCCTTTTGCTGCAAGCTTCCAATAGTTAATATCGTGTATAAATGATGGCGTTGCAAGGTCGGTGCCAAGGCGGCACTTCGTGGTGCCACTTAACCCCATAAATAAAGTATATATATATATATATATATATATATATATATATATATATATATATATATATATATATATATATATATATAAGCGTAGTTGTATGTGTATAAGCTTTAATCACTGCATAGTAACCATGTTCATATATAGTCAGTTAATAATATAGTTGGATATAGCATTGTTTTTTCTGTGGTTCGCACGTTTTCGTCATGGTGTCACCCCCACTCTTGTAATAGTTGCCGATTTGTACTTAAAAGACTATTTAACTTTAATCAATTATTAATGGAACTGGCAGAAACGCATTTTTCTTCTGTATATTTTGCAATTGTTTGCCTTGGTGTAACCCTACCCCAAATGGAGTCATCCGGTGCGATCCGCACCCCCCCCCCCCCCTCACCCTCGTTACGCCTCTGTGCATAAACAATGTTATTTTACCACTATAAAATAATTCACGTAACTAATTGTATACTGTGTATACCATACTGAGCACGTCTAATTACAGGTGAGGATAACGGTCTCGAGGGATCGAGAAGGTAGACGACTGCTACAATCAGCTGGGCTGGGCAGGATCAAAATTCGCGGCGACCTGTCGAAAGAGAACTCACCAGTCTTCGTTCATTTCTCGACCGGAGTTTTAGCCAATAAATTAGTCAAAATTTTTGTAAGTCACGAAGATTGACGGCCGGATCAAGATTGTAGTCGGATTATAAATGTTTGGCATGTTAAATAAATTTTTTTACTATTACGAATTTTATGTGATTTTAATGTGTTACGCCGTACAGTGGCGTCACTAAGTGGGGTGTCACCCCCCCCCTTCTTACAACAATATTGCATTTTAGATTAGGTGTTACTCATCTCTCCTGATTTTTTTATTTTTTTAATTGGAGAAAACATGGTTTAGAACGGAAATTTTTCAATTTTTCTTCATGGTGTCATATCCTAAATGGTGTCATCTGGTGCAAACATGCACCTCCCCCGCCCCACCTTGTGACAAAAGTACTGTATCCAGTGACTATATTATGACATAACGATAGCAAGTGTACTCTTGACTTTCGAACCGTTAAAAATGAACACATTTAACCTTTAACAAAAATGTATTTTTTGAAATGTTTTTTGCTTATTTGATATAAAATAAATAAAAGTAACGACACCTTACGGAGAGTAGAGCGTCACTGTGTTCACCCAGATTGTTTAGTGCAAATCTATTAAAATGTGCTTAGGGGTAGTCCATAAATGACGTCACACTCGTAGGGGAGAGGGGGGGGTCCGTAATTTTGTGACGGTGTGTGATGAGGGGGAGGAAGGGGGTTCAGATGGTGCGACGTCACACTTTTGCATTTTAAAAAAAGCATTGTTAAAAAACTAATTTTTAGAAGTCATTTCGCGTTTTAGGAAACTGTTTTAATAAATTGTAATAGGAATTGATTAAAATACTCTATTTTGACAGAGTTCAGACAAGATTTTTGAAAAATATCGATGTTAAAAAAAATTTCAACTGCAATAAAACGAATGAACTTATTATAAGGGACACAATCGCGTTCAGTACAAACATTCCAGTCGATGGTCTCGGTCTCAAGCCGTCTAACTCAAAAAAATTAAATTTTCTTTTTTTCTTACATAAATCAAAAGCTAATAAAATTCCCCAGTGGCGTAGCCAGGATCGTCTCAAGGGGGGGGGGGGGGTTCCAATTTTTACCCGGGGACAAACTTTCGATTTGCACCCCCCCCCCTCAAACTTTCGATTTGCACCACCCACCCTCAAACTTTTGATTTGCAACCCCCTCAAACTTTTGATTTGCAGCCCCCCCCCCCTCAAACTTTCGATTTGCACCCCTCTCAAACTTTCGATTTGCACCCCCCCTCATACTTTTTATATATCCCGAGGGGTCTATGGGGGGTTATGACCCCCCTAACCCCCCTGCCTACGCCACTGAAATTCCCCATAATGCCTGAAAATATTAGAGAAATCTGTAGAATGATTATCGAGATATAATCATTTGAACAAACCGCCTATTATTTCAAGCGCTAAACATCTCGGCGCAAAACGAATATCGCTATATTTGTCAGTACACGGGAACGCAGTAGCACGCCGCAATCACACAATTTTACAGCACAGCAGTCACAATACTACAACCTAATTCAAATTCAAATTAACTATCTTTCTGAAAAAAAAAGCAGCAACAATACTTATAGGTAAGGATATTTGATTAATTATGTTCAGATATTCTATTACACTATCATTAGAAAGAATAATAAACAAATAGTTTTTGTTTAATATAGTCTATTTCCGGATTTTCAATAACCAAACTGATGTTTACAATTGTTTAGGCTAACACAATACTTTGAAACTAGATCTTCATTCTAGAAACTTAATATAAATCAAAATAATATTATTCGAATTATATTTCCACAAGATTGTGCAATAAATTTAATTGTTTTTAATTCACTACTAGCTTTGTATTGAGGTTTTATCTAAGTGTTAAGAAATGTTTTTATGGTAGGTTACAAAATGTTTGGCGTACATGTTCAACGACATGGTTAGTTGTCTTTAGTAAAGGCTTTTATGATTTATTTTTCAACGGACAAGCCCGTCTAAACACACCAGATTCTCTCAACAGACCAGCCTATCTTTGACATACCAGCCTCTCTCAACAGACCACCCTCTCTAAACAGACCCGCCTCTCAACATATCAGCCTCTCTCAACAGATTAGCCTCTCTCAACATATCAGCCTCTCTCAACAGACCAGATTCTCTCAAAAGACCAGCCTCTCTCAACAGACCAGCCTCTCTCAACAGACCAGCCTCTCTCAACATACCAGATTCTCTAAAAAGACCAGCCTCTCTCAAAAGACCAGCCTCTCTTAACAGACCCGCCTCTCAACATATCAGCCTCTCTCAACAGATTAGCCTCTCTCAACATATCAGCCTCTCTCAACAGACCAGATTCTCTCAAAAGACCAGCCTCTCTCAACAGACCAGCCTCTCTCAACAGACCAGCCTCTCTCAACATACCAGATTCTCTAAAAAGACCAGCCTCTCTCAAAAGACCAGCCTCTCTTAACAGATCAGCCTCTCTCAACATACCAGCCTCTCTCACCACACCAGCCTTACCATATAACTTACAAGCCTCTCTCAACAGACCAGCCTCTCACGACATACCAGCCTCTCTCAACAGACCACCCTCTCTAAACAGACCCGCCTCTCAACATATCAGCCTCTCTCAACAGATTAGCCTCTCTCAACATATCAGCCTCTCTCAACAGACCAGATTCTCTCAAAAGACCAGCCTCTCTCAACAGACCAGCCTCTCTCAACAGACCAGCCTCTCTCAACATACCAGATTCTCTAAAAAGACCAGCCTCTCTCAAAAGACCAGCCTCTCTTAACAGATCAGCCTCTCTCAACATACCACCCTCTCTAAACAGACCCGCCTCTCAACATATCAGCCTCTCTCAACAGATTAGCCTCTCTCAACATATCAGCCTCTCTCAACAGACCAGATTCTCTCAAAAGACCAGCCTCTCTCAACAGACCAGCCTCTCTCAACAGACCAGCCTCTCTCAACATACCAGATTCTCTAAAAAGACCAGCCTCTCTCAAAAGACCAGCCTCTCTTAACAGATCAGCCTCTCTCAACATACCAGCCTCTCTCAACAGACCAGCCTCTCTCAACAGATCATGCTCGCAACATACCAGCCTCTCTCAACAGACCAGCCTCTCTCAACAAACCAGTCGTACCATACAAGACATCAGCATCTCTCAACAGACCAGCCTTTCACAACAGACCAGTCGTAACACACAAAAGACCAAACTCTCTTAAATGACCAATCTTACCATACAGTACACCAGAATATCTCAACAACTAGTCTAACCCTCTAAGACACCATTAAATCTCAACAGACCAGCCTCTCTCAACAGACCATTCTTACGATACAAGTGACCAGTCTCTCTTAGCAGAACAGTCGTAATATACAAAAGACCAATCTCTCTCAACTGACCAATCTTACCCTCCAAGATACCAGCCTCTCTCAACAGACCATCCTTACCATACAAGAGACCAGCCTCTCTCAAAAGATTAGTCTTATCCTACAATAGACAAGCCTCTCTCTACACACCAGTCCTATCATACAAGACACCAGCCTTTCTCAACAGACCAGTCGTAACAAACAATAGACCAGCCTCACATAACATACAACAGACACCAGCCTCTCTCAAAAAGACTAGTCTTACCATACAAGACACCAGCCTCTCTCAAAAAGACCAGTCTTACCATACAAGAGACCAACCACTCTCAAAAGACCAGTCAGACCTATCAAGAATTCAAAGCGACAAATATTCGTGCACTGCAGTACAACCATGATGCTACAATCCACTTCAAAGTGAATTAGCAGATAGCTGGCAATTGCTAAGCTAGGGTCGTAAGATTATGATCTCATCTGTAGCCCCTGACAAGTTGTACAAGAGCAGAAAAAAAAGATAAAAGCTGTCATATTTGAGCACCTAAAAGCAAATCATAAACACACCTTTTTATGATGATTTCCCTGATTTTAAAAATATGTTTCCATTTTAATGTTTCTTCATGTGACGTTCATTCAAAAAATAAATTTTAAAAATAAACACTTTCTTTTTTGTTACATTTTGTAAAATAAGCAAACATTAAGTCATTATTAATGTGATTAATGTGTTATGTCTCATTTGTAATATATCTGACAATAAGGTTTATATTTTTACTATTATCATTCTATAAACCCAGCACCCACCATATTTAATAAAATAAACTGTGAGAATAGAAAGATGTAATACATAAAGCATAACCTTCAACAGTTAACAAGTCTAGTGCTAAATACAGCCATAATGAATAAACAGTCGAAAGCGATAAAGCCATACTAAAACATCTCTACTAAAATTAAACTGACCCCATAATGTAGAATAAACTCAAATAATTAAAATATGAGCCCAAAACTATAATCTAAATATTATGAAGTGTTAATTATAACTTAAAAACATAAACATAACTAAATCACGTTCATTGGACAAAACGAACGAACGCGGCTGAGACCGAAATTCTCGGTTCAAAACAGCTCAGTCTGCGCGCGCACAGATAGACGGTTTGCAGCGAGAGTTTTAGACCGAGCGAAACCGACTATCTTTTAAACCCAGAGGCGTAGCGAGGGGGGGGGGGGGGGCGGGGGTGCGGACCGCACCGGGTGACACCATTTAGGGGGGTGACACCAAGGGAAAAAATAGTAAAATATGTAGAGAAAAATTTGAGGGGGGTGCAAATCGAAAGTTCGAGGGGTGGTGCAAATCGAAAGTTCGAGGGGTGGTGCAAATTGAACGTTCGAGGGGGGTGCAAATCGAAAGTTTGAGACGGGGGGTGTGCAACTCGAAAATTGAAAGTTTGTCCCCGGGAAGAGTCGCTACGCCTCTGGGGGGGGGGTGACACCATTAAGTGCCGCACTGGGTGACACCCGACCTCGCTACGCCACTGTTTAAAACTACTATAATTTTGTAAATATTAGCAAAACTCATTTTAAAACGCTACAGTATAGTCGGTGGAGAGTTTGTATTAGAGCGATCAATAATGAAATAATCAGTTTTTGTCTCTGTTGTAAAATTTACATTTTCGGAGTTAGAACGTTTGCGACCGAGACCATCGCAGTGTTGTCACTGTAAGTTTGTTCCAAGCTAGAGTTATCATTCTTTTACCGTAATATACTGAACATTTTCTGACAGCATTATGTAAAGTGTAAAAACATCGTTTTTAAATATGTGATTTCTTTATGTTAATTAAGCAAAAGTTTTATTTTCAAGTGAAACAGAATATTGTGAACAAATGGTGGAAAAAAATTTAGTGTTCGGATTATGACTTTGTTTTTACATTATTAACTTGAAAACTTCGTCTATTTTATTAAAAGTAACAGCTGCTAAATAAATTTACTTTTTCAACCTAGATATTTAATAAATAAAAATTTGTCAATAAGATATTTTTTTTTAAATTTTGTCTCATAGCCCAAATTAAACACCTAATTTTAAATGCGCAGTTTAGCCAAAACATTTTTTTTATCGGCTACACATGAGCCGCTACCTTAAACCGGGTTATTCTCGGATAACACCTAACATTGTTCCAGGTCCTATTTTAAAATAAAAACAAAAAACAATATTGTGAAATACATTGTGCAAAAACTCCTGCTGATTTAAAATAATCATTCAATAAACAAGTTCCGTTACTCACTGCTCAACTTTTTAAAATCTCTCACGTCACACGCATTAATTCCCCTTGAACTTTTTACAACTGCTCGACCGATAGGAAATTCTAATTGAGATATCAGCCGATCGCCTTGTTTTGATCTATTCACGTCCCCCGCTTGGAAGTAATAGACTGCCCACACACTCGAAAAACCATCAACAAAACATCAGGGAATTTAAGCTGCAGTTGCAACTGTGAAAACAAAAATTATTTTTTCAATTTTCCATTCAACCCCCATCTTTGAACAAAAACGTATAAAAACCATCGTTTTCATTCACAGTAAGTCAAACTTGTTTTTGTGTAAAGAGTATTTAATTACAACTGCAAATCTAGAGAGAGAAAAGTATCTACATTTAAAATAATTAAATTTGCTTGAAGAAAATAAAAAGAGTTTAACGATATGGAGATAATGCAAGTGATGGTTACAATCGTGCTTGTCCTTAACGCAGCACAAGTAGAGGCTTCCTCCACTTACAGGCATGCTGACCGCAGCCTAGTCCACAAGCTACAGGCAGGAGAAACAGCAGCTAATCATCGCCTCGTCGACTACAGCCAGAACAAAAAGCTCCGTGCAGCCGAACCAGCAGCTAATCAGCATCTAGTTGACTCCAGTCAAATAAAAAAGCTCCAAGCAGCAGAACCAGCAGCTATTCAGAGCCCAATTGATGCCAAGCTCACACGGAATCCTACACACAAACCCTCAAGGATGAGACGTAGCAGAGCATACCAACCAACCATTGAGCAGATGTTGACGGGCGTGAGCACAGTGGATGTGAACGACGAAGATAAAACCTTAGCTACGATCGCAGAGTTGTACCCCAGCATAACAGGCTACATAAACAGAACATCCAGCTGCCCTCACAAATTTCAAGTTCTAGATCTAGGAGTCGCATTTTACCCACGGTGAGTCGTAGGAACTAAATTGTACACCTTCTGATTCTTATCAGCTCTGTATTTTCTCGCTTTTCTTTATTTCCTGTCCTTAATAAAACACCAAAAGTCGAAACTTACGAACGTAATTTCACCTACTTCTACTGAACCGAACCAAATCGTCTCAAACTTGATGCTTAGTTAAAGAACCGATGACAATGCAATATGACATAAATTTTAAATAAAAACGGTTATAATAACAAGTATTTGTATATGCATTAAAAATAGGAAAATAGCATGAATAGCTTTTAATATATAAATATATAAAGCTATACAACAAAAAGCGTGGGGTCGCTAAATTATGAATTGAAAATATATAAACTTTTATCTTTAATATAACCTTACAAACAATACGTACAGTGGAATGTACTATACCGTTTCCTAATAGATAGCATCAATATTATATTACAAATAAGTACAGTTCCTCAAATTTATTTGAGCAACACAATTTTTCATATCGGTTAGATATTTAAGAAAAATAATTTTAAAATACTGATTGACAAAAAGATGAAAGTAAATATTAGTAGGCCTACATTAAAAAAAAGGTTATAATAAAAATTTATAAATTTTTACTGATAGAAAAAAATGGAATGATTAAAAAATATTACTGAATCGTTATTTAAATATTATTTATGTCCATCACATGAACAGATACTTGCTCGAAGCAGATTGTAACTGCAACTGTGAAGACGATAGCTACACGCCAAAGGCCAACATGGGGGTCGTGATGGTCATGGGGATCAACTCGTCATGGTCACAACCGGCTCTGGTCAAGGTCGAGATTGCAACCAGCTGCTACTGTAAGCCACCCGTCATTTCAGGCTAACAACATCTTCCCACGGGAACTACCCACGACAGATGAATGACAAACATATGTAGACTTTATCGGCTGTGGTGAATGGTTAATCAAACAATACCACGTAATACGTCAGAAAAGCCATATTTGTATTATATACAAAGCAGCACAGTATTATTGTATATATTTGTATATAGATCTGTATTTAATTAATTAAATGTATTCTGTTGTGTTTCATTATCTCATGATTATTTTGTAATTAATGTAATTATGTTTCAAAGGGAGATTGGGAGAAATAATGGAAAAAAAATGTGAACATGTTTCAAAAGCGCTATGTTGAGAATATGTCAAAACAATAATCAATGTAAATAGTAACATGGCAAAAATATTATTTTTATTACAAAAGTTACAAACATTTTACATAACGCATGTATAATGTTGTCTCACCACATGTCTCAAATACATTTACCAACATCCTACAAAACTCATGCCTAGTCAATATCTCCAACTGTCTCTAAGATACTAGATCTAGTTTTAATCTTATTTACACGTTTTAACTGTAGACAATAAAAAAAAATGAAAAAGAAAACAACAAAAAAAAATGCCTTAAGAGAATTAAAAATGCCAAATGTTGAATCAATGGTTTTTACTTAGAGAAAACATGATTAAAATGTACTTATTTTTTAGTTCAGCAATGTATTATAGATACATGTATCTGAATGATTCTGAAGTTATAAAAATATTTCGTTTTAAGGTTAAAAACTATTCTTATGAGAAAATTATAGCCTATATCTTTATATATGATAAATGTGATATATTTGTGATACATTATATTTTTTAAAATGCCAACTATCAAATGAAATATTTATTAATTACTCAAATTGAAAATGTTATAATTTTAATTAGAGTACGATTTCTATGTTTCATATTAATGTAATTACTAGTCAGGTAGTCACAGTGAGATGATACAATGTTACTCAGAGGTTGGAATATTTTTTTTTAAATGTCTCTAGAAAAATGTGTCTTTCAAATAGATTGTAATACTTATTGTTATTACAAATTTTGAGGTGTGTTGTATTACTTATCCATGTACAGTTACCCATCTTTATAAGATGAGTTCTATCATGCAAAATAAAGACATAAATTCTGCACATTATTACTTGTTTTTGTGTGAATGGTGGGATGGTGTGGATGAGTGGTAGAGCGTACACTTGCTAATGTGGGGGCCCCTAGATCAAGTCCCTGGCTCGAGTCAGTAGGAATGCAGTGAGTTCTGATGGATACCCGGATCGTTGCGGTCACAATATGACGTCACGTGTCAAGGTCACGGGACTCAGGTGAACTTTATCTGTCTCATAGACGGTCAGGTTCGCAAGAGTAAATTTAATTACTTCAAGTAACTCTGGTTTAATAACATAAACTTTATTGTAAACAAGTATATTAAGCCTTCTACGGGACAACCAAAAACTGCTAGAACTCTTCTTTACCCGCTTAATTGGAAGCGTGTTTTTTACTCAGATGGTTGCCTGACTCACGTTAAGAAAAGTAAAGGCGGCTGTGCATAGTGCTGACCAGTGACCACACTACCCTTGTATATACCGAGGTCCCAGAAAATGGGAAGGCTCCTACCTCTGCATTATGGACGGTCAGGGATTAAAGTGTAACTTGACAACCTTTAACTGACCCAGGATAGCATATATAACCTTCTGGTACAAATAATTTGTTTCGCCTTCTATATGACAAACAATACCCCCTAGACGTATTTCAACTATGTGGGGATTCCCCTAGCAGCGTTTACTTTTTTAACTAAAGAAAATCAAAGAATAGAATTTTTAATTTCTTTTTTTTCTTTTTTGATTTAAAGGAAGAAATCATGATATCTATTTTTATTTTTTGGGACTCTTTTTATAAAAATTTCATACTTTATAACAAGGCATGTGGGATGGGGTACACACAACGTATACAAAGTTGAACGACCACACAAATATCGACCATGTATTTGACCAAGAAAAACACGGAAGGACAACCTTGTTAAAAAAAAAAAAAGAACCGAAAATGTCTTTCTTTTTTAGAGTGGCAGATAATCAGATAATCAGATCAATCTTTCAAGTGGCCCTTGTGAAAACTTGTGTTCTAATTTAAAAAAAAATTATTTAATATTAAGTTCGCGAGCATTACATGTACATGTACATTACATGTAATAAAACAGTACTTTTTACTTAGATTAATAACATTTACGCCACATATTTTATTCATATATAGTTATGTAAATTGATAAAAAATAAAAACATCCTGCAGTGGCGGAACTAAAGAAAAATAACGTCTTTACTTCATATATATTTACAAAAATGTCTAAAGTCAGACCCAACTAAAATTTTCTAAAAAAAGGAATTTTTAAAATACGTTTTGTTTTAATAACATCAACATTATTCAAAGGGATATGCTCAGTTTATTTCCATTTCTTACAATGTAAGATCTAACAATTTTTAAATAATTTTACTATGTTTCTCTATGTACGGTATATAAAAATAAAAGTCGATTGCGGTGTCATGCCGTTCATCCGATCGCCAGCAAACTTGGGTGGGTTCATTAAAATACTCCAGGGAAGGGTTCTGTAAAAAAATCATTTTTAATTTCACAAGGGCCTCGCCAGGCTTCTAATAATAGACAATTAGTAACGCTAACAAATTGCATCAGTTACACTGATGCAATTCTTCTACCACCTCACAAAATATCAAGGGAGGAGGTTGGACAGCATTTTTTAGCGCAATTTCCATACGGACAATTGCGATTATTAACTCGTTATTTCTGGTGATGGATGGATGGATGTGTGTCCGCAGCTTTAAGTCGTATCTCCTCCTCAACGAAGCAATATCGAGGACTAGTTCCAAAAGCAAATATGTTAAGCAAGTTCCGAGGATGATTGTGGGCCAAAAAATTCCCGGAATTCCTTCCTGGATTTCCCGGAAAAGCCAAAAAATCTTTTAAAAAGTGCAGTTTTTGGCCTATATCTCGGCAACCAGACCACTTAGCGACTTGAAACATTTACCAATCGATTTCTGCCATAATTTAGAACAATATTGCCGAAGAAAGTTTTCAAAAATATCCTTTCATTCGGTCACAAAAAATTAATTAAGGAAATTGCGCTTAAATTGGCACTAGACTTTTTATTAACTTGTTTTTCGTTTTATATATCACATGAGGAGAATTTCACTCGTAGTCATCTTTTAACCCTCGTCGAGGTCTATGAGTCAAACCGACAGTTTTGTCATAAGGTCTAGCCATTTATCTAGGAGTTTGCAAAAAATTAGCAAGATGTGCAGACCGTAAGTGCCCTGACCATGACGTCACTCGGCGCCCGAGGGAACACAGCAACAGAAATGGCGGAGACACTAGGAGTTGGCTCCCTTGGTTCTACCGTGCACACGGCCTACAGAGAGCTCATTACAGAGGTTTGGTTTTCTGTAGAATTTTTTAAACAGTTTTACATGGTTGAATGGTTTGATGACATGAGAATTAATGCTTTTTTAAAATTTAAATCAACCATGAATGGAACGGCGAGACCTAAGCTGTAGAGCGCTAGGCTGCTAACCAGAAAATCACGAATTCGAATCCGGGTTCAAGTCAGTAGAACGTCCTTGAGTCCATCCAGTTCTGATGGGTACTTAACTCTCGTTAGGGAAAGTAAAGGCGGCTGGGTGTTGTGCTGAGGTCAAGAAACATGAGCTGTAGTTCATCTGCCCAATGGATCGCTAGGTCTAAAGAGGATTCTTTACTTTTAGACCTTATACTTACAGACTATTAACAATTAAAATGTATTAAAGTTGTGAATGAGAATGATTTTACACAACCACAAAATGCTATCGCAGCATTTTAGCCGTTTAATTTTTGGTTCCGTTTTCAAAATATTTTTTATAGCCGACTAAAAGTAGTTTATTATAGATTCTTTCTATTTCAAAGTGTTTATAAAATCGTTTTTATAAAATAAAAATCTTGATTTTTTAACTGCGGTGGTTTTTCTTTAGGAATAATCAACGTGATTGGAAAATGGAAAATTTACACAACTTTATTATATTTTTTAGCGCAATTTCCATACTGACAATTGCGATTATTAACTCGTCAAGGATGGATGTGTGTCCGATGTGTGTCCGATGTGTGTCCGCAGCTTTAAGTCGTATCTCCTCCTCAACGAAGCATTATCGAGGACTAGTTCCAAAAGCAAATATGTTAAGCAAGTTCCGAGGATGATTGTGGGCTCAAAACATTCCCGGAATTCCTTCCTGGATTTCCCGGAAAAGCCAAAAAACCTCGAAAAAATGCAGTTTTTGGCCCATATCTCGGCAACCAGACCACTTAGCGACTTGAAACATGTACCAATCGATTTCTGCCATAATTTCGAACAATATTGCCGAAGAAAGTTATAAAAAATATCCTTTCGTTTGGTCACAAAAAATTAATTAAGGAAATTGCTCTTAAATTGTCACTAGACTTTTTATTAACTTGTTTTTCATTACACCACAATTTCATATCAATCAACCGGAGAATTTTCCTTGAAAGAAAATCAGCCCCGAAAGACTGTCTCTGATGAAGAAGAGGAAAGGGTGGTTGGCATTAAAGTGGCCCATGTGACCACGGTCCACGACGTAACCTGCCGTCGCTGCCGCAGCCACTGTCCCCGTTTCCATGACATCAATCTTCGTTATGTGGATCACCTTGTCGACAGCAACATCCGCTGTGGGGTGGGAACAACAGCAGGTAAAGGTTGGTATTCATGTGATAGCAATTATATAATTTGTAATGGAACAACAGCAGGTAAAGGTTGGTATTCATGTCATAGCAATTATATGATTTGTAATGGAGCAACAGCAGTGGTTGGTATTCATGTCATAGCAATTATATGATTTGTAATGGAGCAACAGCAGTGGTTGGTATTCATGTCATAGCAATTATATGATTTGTAAAGGAACAACAGCAGGTAAACGTAGGTATTCATGTCATAGCAACTGTATGATATGTAATGGAAGAACAGCAAACAAAGTTTGGTATTCATGTGATAGCAATTATATGATTTGTAATATAAATTAATATTATAATGCCAATTAATTCACTATTTCAGTACCCACCCTTATTTAAAACCTTATACCACTCCCAGAGAAAGTAGAGGAAGGTACACAATATAACCCCAGAAAAGACAGAGTCGTTTTAGCGAGGCGGGATTCGAACCCACCCCTCCACACGGCATCGAATCACCTGCATTCAATCCTTCTTCGTGTGTTTATGCAAAAGCGGTGTATGAACTGAAATTCTATTTACGAGCCGGCCCGCGGCATAACATACGCCGCTATTTAGTTGTTGTTTTTTCTACTTTTCAGTAATTCATAATTTGTGAATTCGACAATACCAACGATGAAACTGAAAATAATTCTTTAAAACACTATAAGTAGCTCGTTAAGGACCATAACCCCCCCTCCTTCCGCCCCCCCTCTCCCCAACGTTTAAAATCGTTTCAAACTAAATTATCTGCCCCTAAAAGCCGTCACTAAACCCGACTCCACGAAGGTAAACATAGCGTGAACCACAGCTCACTAAGACCATGTAGGGGTGGGGATGGTAGGGAGCGCGTTTACAGCTTGTTTTCTAGCGTCTCCCAGAAGAGAATTATATATATAGATTACCTGATATTTTTCTTCGGGGGCGGGGGGGGGGGGGGGGTTGGCAGCGCGGACTAAATTTTCTGGGCTAAAGGACACTGGCTGAAGTATATATTTTGTTACTTTGTATATATATTCTATTTCAATTTAGGGTTGGGGGGGGGGGGGGTGGGAAGGGTAAGGCAGTTTCCCCCCACCCCCCTCCCTTCCTAGAGGTACCTGGAAGAAACGATGTACTTATGATTGTCTTACATACTCTACCAGTTGTATAACTATTTTCATGAACCGTACTGTAACTATCATGTCTATTTATTTTGTCAACTTTGTTTATTTCTAGTTTCGGTTGAAATGTAACCCACCTCCTAACTACCATGTCTCTATGGTCATAATCTACACCTTTTAGATTGACTCTACTGTTCCAATTTTCAAAACAAGTTTTGAACCAAATTTAGTGCATTTGTAAAACTATTAAAACGAATTAAGCAAGGTACTTTTATTTATTGGCAACAATATGTAAATATACCTAATTTATGTTCTTGAGCATGAAAGTACAATTATTTTTAGGATTTAATTACTGTGGGTGTAAACTGGAACCATTCGGGAATTCTAAAATCTAGATAAAATTTAGACAACACGTAATAGGAAAAATTGATAATGCAATTTAAAATATAATGAATTTCTTTAAATTCAGTACTTACCCTAATTTAAAATCTTATACCACAACCTGTGAAAGTAGAGATAAGCAGTGGCGTAGCTAAGTAGCTAAGTCGGGTGTCAACCGGTGCGGCACCTAATGGTGTCACCCCCCAGAGGCGTAGCGACCTTCCCGGGGACAAACTTTCAAACTTTCGATTTGCACCTTCCTGAAGTTTTCGATTTGCACCCCCCCCCCCTCAAGTTTTTCTCAATATATTTTGTTATTTTTTGCCTTGGTGTCACCCCCCCCCCCCCCTCGCTACGCCTCTGGAGATAGTATGCAACCCCAATAAAATGAACCATGCCTACCTTGTTCATCTTTCACTATTTCAGTGCACACCCTTATTTAAAACCTTATACCACACCCAGAGAAAGTAGAGATGAGAATACACCCCCAATAAAATGAATCAATCCCACCTTGACCATCTTTCACCATTCCGGTAAAGTCCGCTGATTCAAAAGCTGCCTCCATACCCAGACTTTTCAAACTCTCACTCAGTTCCAGCTCAGTCTCGATTGTAAATTTAGGAATACTGATCGAAGAAATCGATCGCTCTATCAGACCTGTGAGAAGTTCATCCACCATACCATGTGTGGCGAGCAGTTGTTCTGTGGGAAAGTTGGGAATGTATACGTTATAAAATAAAAAAAAATACTTTTTCAAAATTATATACTTATATTATATATATATATATATATATATATATATATATATATATATATATATATATATATATATATATATATAAATATATATTTTTATATATAGTTGTACCTCGGGATACGAGTTTAATTCATTCCGTAACATATCTTGTATGTCGAATTGCTTGTATTTCAAAGCAATTTTCCCCATTAAATTTATATGAAATGCAATTAATAATCCGTTTCAGTTCACAAAATGCCACCCCAGTTGTTTTTGTTTCGTGTTTATGAATAAGAAAAGAATATTTATAAATAACAAATGTATAAAGACAATAAAGGAAAACGTAAAGAAGTAAACTGGTTTTTATAAAGTCTATAATCTTGGGAAATCAGCCGAGTTCAGCTTAAGGACGATGCCGACAAAGATAGACGGACGAGTGTTTGTTCGTTCACTTACTCACTACACTGTTAAAATGCTCAATCGTTCAGTCACTCTAATACGATTGCTCCTTACACACTTAATGCTACACTTTATCCCTTCATTTTCATCTCCTCTGTTCTCGAAACGCGTCTTAGTCCTCTTAATGACGCCTTCCTTACTTTCACAATAAAGTTTGTTTCTTCTTCACATTTAAATTGATGGCGTGATCGAGTCGGCAAAGCACATGGCTGATAAACCGAAAAGTCTCGAGTTCGAACCCTCGGGCAGATGAGGCCCGATAGCTGGGGACAGCAACTCTTCTAGGAGACACAACTCCAAAATCAAACAACTGCTGCCTTGTAGCTTGATCTCGGTTGGACAAAGGTTATTCAGCAAATCCAAAAAGTAAAGCAGGCTGAAATAGGAGTCAATGGCCTATATGACGCACAACAAGTTGACACGTAATATTTAATTGTGTTGGAGGGAATCTCTCCCTTCACTACAATTAAGGACGCAGAAGAAGAAAAGTTGCTGCAGAAATATTTTTTAAATAGCAGCAAATTTTCAAGGGTTTTTTTTTTGCATCCCGCGGATTCGGTTAATTGTATTTCAAATTTTGCTCGTAACTCAAAGCTAAAAACAAATCATTCTCGACTGCTCGTATCTCGAAAATCTCGTATTTCGGAGCACTCGTATGTCGAGGTACCACTGTAATTTTTTTGTATCCACGCACCCAAATTACTGATGCCATCAATCTCTTCCGGTAAGGCAATGAACAGACTGAATCTTTCACCCCTAAACGGTAGCTCAACCACTCCGACTTTGTTAATGTTGTCATGCTTGTAACTGACCTTGAAAAGGCCGTTCATCATTTGGACCTGCACGTTCAAACATACACCAGAGTGAGCATTGCTATCTTGAGACATTCGGTCCAATATGGGTGAGTTTGTAATTGTGCGTGTTAAGTGTGTAATTTGTATGTGTGAGTACTATGTGACTATGTAATTTTTGTGTTTACATGTGTTTATGAGCCGGAGTGTGTGTATATTGTGTATGTGTTTATGTGTGTGTTTGTCAAAGTTGGTGTTAATTTAAAAAAAAAATCATATGCTCATTCAATAAACAGGTTTTTTTTTTAAATTGATGTAAAAATTGAAGCTTCATATTTTAAAAAAAAGTTACTTTATATAATAGACTACCGGTTTAAAAAAAAATGATGTTTAACCTTAAGGCTGATATTTTTTAAAAAAATGCCATTTAACTTTAAAGTTGACTTAAAAAATGCTTTTTAACTTAAAGGGCTAGTATTTAAAAACAGTTCAAGTTCACCTTTAAATCCGGTATTCAAAAAAACAAGTTAATTAAAAAAGTCTAGTGACATTTATGCGCAATTTCCTTATGTTATCTAAAAATAGCTCTGACGTATAATGCTGGGTTGCGTTCAAGCTAGAAGAACGATCGGTTTGTAGGTGTTTATGTAATTTTAAAATTTGTGACCGAACGAGAGGATATTTTTGAAAACTTTCTTCGGCAATATTGTTCTAAATTATGACAGGAATCGATTGGTACATGTTTCAAGTCGCTAAGTGGTCTGGTTGCCGAGATATGGGCAAAAAACTGCATTTTTCGAGGTTTTTTGGCTTTTCCTGGAAATCCATGAAAGAAACCCGGAATTTTTATGGCCTATGTTCATTCTCGTAACTTGCTTAACATAATTGCATTTAGAACTAGTCATCGATATTGCTTCGTTGAGGAGGAGATACGACTTAAAGCCCGGACACACATTCATACATCCATACATTCATTCATTCATCCATCCATTCCCAGAAATGACGAGTTAATAAACGCAATTCTCCAGAATGGAAATTGCGCTAAAAAAAATTGCTGTTCAACTTTAAGGCCAAAGTAAAAAAGAAAAATGCTGTTTGACCTTAAGGCAAAAAATAAATTGCTGTTTAGCTTTTAGGCCAAAACTAAAAAAAATGCTGTTTAACTTTAAGGCCAAAACATTTTTGAAAAAATTGCTGTTTAACTTTAAGCCAAAATTTAAAACAAATGTTACCTCGCTGACAAGGCCACCGGGCTTGTAAAATTCTCCAGAAAGTGTCATTTCTTTGTAGAACGGAAACTTCCAAGTCGCGTTGAAGATAATTGTGCTCACCAAAAGCATAACCGTGTTAGGTTTGATGAAATCTTCAATTAGAATGTAGATATTTTGCGTTTTACAACAAATATTGTCGCCTAGCCAGGGACTTAGCTTTATCTGTAAGAACAGCCACAGCCATAGCCATAGCCATAGTCACGGCCACGGCCACGGCCACGGCCACGGCCACAGCAACAGCCACAACTACAGCCACAGCCACAGCAACAGCAACAGCCAGAGCCACAGCCAGAACCATCGCCATCGCCATCACCATCGTAGCCGTAGCCGTAGCCGTAGCCGTAGCCGTAGCCGTAGCCGTAGCCGTAGCCGTAGCCGTAGCCGTAGCCGTAGCCGTAGCCGTAGCCATAGCCGTAGCCATAGCCATAGCCATAGCCATAGCCATAGCCATAGCCATAGCCATAGCCATAGCCATAGCCATAGCCATAGCCATAGCCATAGCCATAGCCATAGCCATAGCCATAGCCATAGCCATAGCCATAGCCATAGCCATAGCCATAGCCATAGCCATAGCCATAGCCATAGCCATAGCCATAGCCATAGCCATAGCCATAGCCATAGCCATAGCCATAGCCATAGCCATAGCCATAGCCATAGCCATAGCCATAGCCATAGCCACTATTTCCCACCTTCCTTAAGGGCGTGTTGAATGTTGTTCTTCGTTGCCTCAGAAATGAAGTCGTTGATCTTCTTCTCGTTGCCACCAAGGACAGATAAGTTAAAGTTATCCACCTCGGCGAAGTAGTTGTTCCTTACGTCTTCAACAAACTGGGTCTCGATCTCGTACTTGGGATTGAGAAAAATGGCGCTGCATGTGTTGATCTCAACATCCGTATACGAGTTTAGCTAAATGTGTTGGACACTTGAATCATTATCATGAAATATATTGGTACTTTTATTTATGAATATATATACAAATACACATACACATACACACGCACACACACACACACACACACACACACACACACATATATATATATATATATATATATATATATATATATATATATATATATATATATATATATATATATATATATATATATGTGTGTGTGTGTATTTGTGCTTGTGCTTGTACGTGTGTTGTAAAGAAGTAGTAAGTATCCCTATCGAGCCTGGGAAAGATACAGTACATTTCACCTATTTCTGTAACCTCAGCATGAAGGGCTAGTGTGGTCGGTACTGTACCCAGCCGCCTTTACCTTCCCAACAGCGAGTATGGTACTCATCAGATATGAATGGCCTCATTGACGTCCGACGGTTCCGATCTCGAGACTATTGGATTAGCAACCGAGCGCTCTACCGACCGACCACTCAGAGTGTTATGCATACAAATTTAAAAGTAAAGAATCCTCTTAAGACCTAACGATCCATTGGGCAAATGAAGTAGAGTTCATATGCTTCTTGACCTGGGCATATGAAGGGATAATGTATACAGCACTTTGCCCAGCCGCCTTTACATTCCCTAACATGAGTTAGGTACCCATCAGAGCTGGGTGGACTCAGGGACGTTCTACTGTCTTCGAACTCGACACTTTCGGGTTAGCAGCCTAGCGCTTAGGCCACGCCGTTCCATGCATGGTTGATTTAAATATTTAAAAAAAAGCATTAATTCTCATGTCATCAAACCATTCAACCATGTAAAACTGTTTCAAAAATTCTACAGATAACCAAACCTCTGTAATGAGCTCTCTGTAGGCGGTGTGAACGGTAGAACCAAGTGAGCCAACTCCAAGTGTCTCCGCCATTTCTGTTGCTGTGTTACCTCGGGCGCCGATTGACGTCATAGTCAGTGCCGAATGGATGCTGGGAGACAAAAACACTTAATCAGGTACACGCTGGGTGGAGCGGATATCGAAACACTACACTGGGGCTGGAGCGGATATCGAAACACTACACTGGGGGTGGAGCGTATATCGAAACCGTACTCTAATAGGAGAGGACATTAAATCTTTACACTGAGAGGAGCGGATATCGAAACCCTCCAGTGGGGTTGAAGCGGTTATCGAAAACCTATACTATTTACTGTACACCAAATACGCATTCACAAAAAATATAAACACCCCGGCACACACACAAACATACATACACATGCATACACGCAACTTCACATACACATGAACACATACACATACACAAACAAATACAAATCCTCACAAACAGAAAATTGCGCAAATGCAAATTAATTATAATAATACACTCTAATTTTGTCCTATTTCCTGGAAATTAATTTTATAATTTAAACACCCCGGCACACACACACAAACATACATACACATCCATACACGCAACTTCACATACACATGAACACGGACACACACAAATACAAATCCTTACAAACAGAAAATTGCGCAAATGCAAACTAATTATAATAATCCACTCTAATTTTGTCCTATTTCCTGGAAAAAAGTTTTATTATGCATCAACGTACATATGGTCATTCTCTGTTACTGTCTATGAATGCTAGATTTAAGAAAAGAACAAGGCCCTTGGGCACATTTTTGTGCACATTTTTCCGTTACGCAACTGTCCGGTCACCCAAACACACACAACCCTACCTGTATGGTTATACGCCATGTATTATAAACACACAATCGCAAACATAGGGGCCTACACGAATACAGTCACAAACAAATAAACACACACATACCCTACCTGTATGGAGGTTATAAACCATGTATTATAAACACACACTCGCACACATACATGAATACAGTCACAAACAAATAAACACACACATACCCTAACTGTATTGAGGTTATACGCAATGTATTATAAAAACACAATCGAACACATACATAAATACAGTCACAAGCAAACACACACATACCCTAACTGTATGGAGGTTATAAACCATGTGTTATAAACACACAATCGCACACATACATAAATACAGACACAAACAAACAAACGAACACATACCTTACCTGTAAGGAGAGAGGACGACATTATCTCTGCCCAGGGCCACCTTCTGGTACAGTCTCTGGGAGAAGCCAGAGGTCGCTGCCGACAGGGCCAGCTGCTGTATTGGGTCGGCACTGACCAGCTGCCCAGCTATGGCTAGAATCACGACAAGATGAGCCATCAGATCGCTGGAGTGAAAACAACAGAATCACGACAAGATGAGCCATCAGATCGCTGGAGTGAAAACAACAGACTTCAAGGGTTTAGTACAGGGGCTCTAAAACTTTTGGAGGTACCGTACCCCAGCAGTTGTATATGCGCATTCAACGAACCCTTCTTAATAGTTCTATCGCACAGACTGAAAAAAAATCCGATCGTAAATCATTTTAGTCGGGTGAGTCCCCTGGTCTAATGCCCAGCTGCTTTTGCTTCCTTAATTTGTGTCAGGTACCCATCATAGCTGAGTGGACTCAGGGACGTTCTACAGACTTGAATGCGGGATCCGAACTCGAAACTTACGGGTTAGCAGTCTATCGCTCTACGGCACGGTCACCTTCATACTTACTAACTGTTAATGTATTTCTCTACACCAATGGTTCTCAACCTTTTTAGAGGCACAGAACCCCACAAGTTTCATATACGCTTTCATCGAACTTTTCTTAAAAGTTATATCGTCCGTAGTGTAGAAATCCAATCGCGAATAAGTGAATCAAATGAGTCAGGTGTGCACCTTGACCTCTGCCGTACGCCTAAGACGGACTCACTGAACCCCTGGGTCTCGATTGAACCCAGGTTAAGAACCACTGGTTTAGTATGGTAAGCACCTCAGTATTTAAAATTTTATAACATAAACCAATAATTACTTACGTGTAAGATTTTTCAGTGTGGTTTGCGATACCTTTTCTTATCACTTATCATTTATATTATCATTTATTTTACAGCAGTTTTAAAACCTAAACTACTTTCAAAATAAACAGCACCTTGAACATATTAATACTTTATATAAATGAAATAAGCTTTTAAAAATATAATTAATGATAACATATTAAAGATATATTAAAAAACGAATCAAAAATGTATATGAAAAATATATTGTTATTCGAATACGTATCACAGTTCTTTTATCAGCAGACCGTATTTAGTTATAAACTAGTTCGAACAGTGATTTATAAGACATGAAGAGAACTCTTTTGTTTTTTTACATATAAACTTGACAACAATGAATCCTACAAAACATAGATTGACTCTAAACCTACCTTGCTTGTGGAGTGCCCAGGTAAAGATCCACACAGGTAATATTTAGTTTCCTTACGAGCCGACAGTGCTTATTAATTTTTTGTGGCGTTGCACGCGAGATCAGAGGTTTTTTTTTACGTGAACTCCGGCTAGACGTTGTGTTAATGTTGACTCGGTCTAAAGTTTAAATTTTTTGGCGGCCTCGAATATTTTAAGCTAGAGTTAAATGCCGAGGGACCGCGTGGCCTAGCGGTAGAGCGGTAGACTGCTAACTCGAAAATCTCGAGTTCGAGTCAGTAGAACGTTCCTGAGACCACCTAACTATATTGGGTACATAATAAGTTAGGGAGGGAAAAGACTGCAGGGGTTAGTGCGCACCACACTATCCCTACATGAACCATATGAACTCTACTTTATCTTCCAATTGTATCGCTAGGTCTAATGAGGAAATTTTACATTTTTAAGATGCTGAGAGTACGTGCATTTAATTGTAATAAATAAAATTTTAAAATAACATAACCATTAAAAAAACGTTGGTAATTGTAGTATAGACTTGAATTCAAATAAAACGGTACTGAACAGTCAAAATTCTTTAAATATCATATCTACTTTAATAATTCTCTTCTTTTAAACCTCAAAAATAATTTTAAAAAATTTCTTATATGCTTAGAAACTTTGTAATTATCAAGCTCATCAATACATCATTTACGATGTTGATGTTTACATCGGTCAGCCTAACCTGACCGCCTCATAATGACGCACGTCAAACTAATTTTAAACGTTCTATTTTTTGCCTGCTAACTGACATAAATATACATTGTATCTCCATTCTGAATACGCTCGTCTTTAAATATTGTCTTGCTGGAGACATACATTTTTTGCCCCCAGAATATGAATCTATTATGGGATTAAAAAAAATAATTACATATTTTCGGGCATGTTGTACTTCTTGATTACTGTTACATAATAGGAGGTAGGTAGTGTTTAGATTTGTGTTGATGAAGGTAAGGAGACAGACTCTGCACTGTTGAGTTTTAATGACAGCACATCAAACAATATATATATATATATATATATATATATATATATATATATATATATATATATATATATATATATATATATATATATATATATATATGATTTTGTCTTAAAATTGATTTATCTTCTCCGTATTAATAAATTAATTAAAATCGCTATTCTGATAATTTATGTGTTTATTTTCTTCTCTAGGTAAATTTGAACTTGAAATAACATAAACATCACGCTAAAATATCATCTCAATTCTGCATTGTCTTGGATCATCTACAGCTGTTCGTTATCTTTCCTTCTAATCAGACCAAAGGTTGAATTATAGTGTTTTATAAACATTGCTGGGTGTCTCTTTCAGTTGAAAGGGCTTGAAATGGATAAACATAAAATGTGGTTAAATGAGAATAATGCTATATGTAAGTTATGCCGAAGGGAGATTTTTTTGTCAGGAATGGGCGAGAGCTCAGTTTGGTCTCTTGCATCTGGTAAAAACGTCAACAGAGTTTCTTCCAGGCATCTCTTCCGTAGGGAGGGGGCGAAGCCCTCCGAAAATTTTTTACCGCCCCCCCCCCCCGAACGAAATGAAATTTATATAATTTATATAGAAAATATATACTTTCAAACAGTGTCCGCCCCCCCCCCCCCCTCCGAAGAAAGTCTAACGTCCCCCCGAAAATTTAAAAAAAAAAAAGTCTGGAAGAAACACTGAACGTCAAACGTTCATAAACATCAGGTGCTTCCTTCTATGAAATCCTTCCGGTAAAAACAAAAACTGTTTTAATACTAGAGAACAAGCAATTTTTTTCTCTACAGCTTTTTAAAGGTACATCCGAATATGCGTGTCCACTAAAAAAAAAATTGGTAAAATTTTTTTGGTACCTATGGCAACGGCGGTTCTATTCTAGTCCGTTGGTCTCTTCTTAAAACTAGAATTCGTATTTCTAATAGACTCATTATGAATTACAAGGGTCATAATCCTATTCTTCCTCTTAAAAATATTGTCACTAACTTTTTCTAAGAGCGTATTTTAAAAACATTAATGTTCAGTTTTTATTTAAAGTAGATTTTCTTTGTAATTTAATTTTAAAGATGCCAACATTGCACATCCTAAAAATACCAAGAAATTTATTTCAATTTTAGACTATCAGTGGTCAGTTACTGACATCCCTGGCTAGGTCTAGCTGTGTTCCTTTTAACTGGTGGTTGGTGCTAGTGTCTTGGTACTGTCTGGTAGTCTTAATTATAGTAATTGATTATTATTTGTATTCAGCTATCTTCCAGAATCACTAATCATCCAGGATATTTTTCTGTTAGTCTATATGTGTCAATTGGTTTCAGATATTTTAAACTGATTAGTTGTTTGTAACCATTTCTTTAACTATCGATATGTTTCTCAAGGGTCTCACTTGTCATCAAACTCTCCAATACACAATTGGGATTTCTGAGTGCCAATCTAAAGAAACAATTGACTATTTTAAGGTTAATCCAGCTATCAAAAGAAGACCATTCATTACTTACTTCATTCCATTCTCACACACAGAGATTCTTTTTATTCTTAATTGTAATATTGGAGAGGATTTCTCCAACACAATTCAATATACAGGTCAACATGTTATGCACCATATGGCCCTTTGACTCTGATTTTAGCCTGCTTTACTTTATGGATTTGTTTCCATAGCCTTTGTCCTCCTAGAACAATCTACAAGGCAGCAGTTGTTTGATTTTGGAGTTGTCTTTCCTAGATAGACTGCAGTTCCCATCTATGTGCCTGAAGGTTCGAACTCTGGACTTTTGGAGTTAACAGCCATGAGCTCTCCAACCAGAACACTCGCTCTACATAGATTTAAATCTACACCATTTATTTGTTTATACAGTTCATTTTATTGTTTTACCTATTCTAATGAAAGAACTTTTGTTTGATGTTTCAATAGATCTTTATACAAGAAACAAAACTATGTAGAGTCTCTACAATTTGTTGAAGAGGCGCTGCAAATCTTTCAAGATCCTGGCCTGGAACAAATGGCAGATAAGATCAGAGCAAGAATATCTGAGCAATCTTAATCCTACGCCTTAATCCTTACTGGCCACCACGGCTAATTTAACACAACTAATATACCAACGAATCAGTTCAAATATCTGAAACACATCAATAGTTAAAGAATATCTGAGCAATCTTAATCCTACGCCTTAATCCTTACTGGCCACCACTGCTAATTTAACACAACTAATATAACAACTAATCAGTTCAAATATCTGAAACACATCAATAGTTAAAGAATATCTGAGCAATCTTAATCCTACGCCTGAATCCTTACTGGCCACCACTGTTAATTTAACACACTTGTAGATGAGCAATGTCAATATGCCTATTCCTAATGTCAGGCAATGTTAAGCCACCTGTTCTAATTGACCATCAATGCTAATCCCGAAATTGTTTTGGTTAATCCAACACTTCTATTGTCCAGGATTGATAATCTACTCATCATAGTTTATCTGTATAATGATATTAATTAAACTCATCGATATATCTCCTTTATGTCCATAAACAACTAACGACCTACAGACTTCTTCGCCATGTCCGTTGTTGTTAGCCTGGGCAGCTTTACAATGGTAGGTCATTACTTGATAACAATTTACGCATAATGCTATGTTTGTTTGTTTGTTTGTTTGTTTGTGAGTTTGTGGCAAATTTTGTAGTGCACTTCTAATGCAGCGATTTCGTTCAAACTTTCCAGATACGTTCCACTTTGATGACAATACAAGTCTGTCTATTCTTAAATTTAATTAGATGTTTAATTAGTCATAAAAATCAATTAAACAGTTTCGAAACTAAGGGGAGATAACAAAATGAAATCACTCAATAGATTACTATATTCAATAGCAGAAGGGGAGATAACTTATATCAACTACCTAGACGCGATCACCCTAACAGTCTGATGAACTGCGCTTCACCGGAATACTTACAATCGTCGAGTCGGTCGATCTAGTGAAGGCTATTAGGGGCAGATAATAAGGCTTTTAAAGATTTGATAGATTTGAAACTAAGGGGAGTTAATAAGATTTAGAGCTACTGATGGTATTTTAAATCAAATATTTTTAGTCGTGTCGACTTCATAAATTAGGATTTACTAAAAAGTAGAAAATAATAACAAATATAAAAAAACCTCTATAGCAACAAGCTTTTAAACGCACTGAAAATAGGAAAATAAAACTAATTTGCTTTCTTTCTTAAAAGCTTTTGTCTCAAAAATATGTAAAAGATCTCATGAGCGACCAAAGCTTTATTTAAGAAAACAAATTAGTTTTATTTTCTTATTTACAGTGCATTTAAAAGGTTATCGCTATAAAGGTTTTTGTTTTATATTTGTTTTTATTAATGAGTTGATTTGGAAGACTGCTTTTGAATTGGTATACAAAAAATTGTTTTTTTTAATGTCAATCATAATGCACATTAAATTGTCTCCATTATGTTTTTGTTTGTCTTTCTTTGATAGCCTTTTAAAATTTAATAACAAATTAACAGAGTGTTTACGGTATTGGGTTTAAGCCAAAAATAAATGTGCTTGAGTTACATCAGGGGTTCCCAACCCTTTTTTTTTTACTCTAGAGCACATTCTAAAATATCGGTAGGGTGGCGGGCACCACCTATTTTAAATCCACAAACTCCTTCCATAACTTGTCATTTTCCCATAATTTATTTTCTTATTTTCTTTTTTTCTTATAGTCATAATGTATTAATAAATAATAAACAAAAATGTTTCAAAATAATAAAATTATTTGGCTTTTTTTTTCAAATTGCATACAGACGGAGAAATGTATTTACAAAACGTAAAGAAAGTAAATAAAACACATAAATACAAAGAAAACATTTAATTAAAAAATATAATAAAGTCAATGTGATCTTTGGCATTGCATTTCATTGGCCAGAGCTTCATAATTAGGAGCGTATGACGATAATCCTGTTAGCAGACAATCATAAAGATGCTCATCGGTGAGTCGAGATCTATATCTTGATTTTATTAAGTTCATGTTTGAAAACAATGATTCGCATAAATATGTCGAACCGAAAATCATTCAATTTTCTGTGTGTACAAGGTGTGATGTGCAAATGGCACTAGCCGTTCCAGGCTAGCGTAAATAGTGCAGTCTGGCTCGCCGCTAGACAAGTTGGGACAAGTATCGAACATATTTAATAAACCTAGGCAGTCAAAAAAAAAATTAAAACTGCAACAAATGAATTAAAATAAATCCTATTTTAAAATAATGTTTATGAAAAAAATCCTGTCTCTGTCGAATAGTGAGAGGCGGGCACATACGAATCGTTCAGCGGGCGCCATGGCGCCCGCGGGCACAGGGTTGGGAACCCCTGGTCTACATTTTAAATGTAATGTTACATCTAGGATACATCAAAGGTCTGAGTTAGTTTTGCTGTATGAAAGCTTTTATGAAAGCAACCGTTCTTATATTTAGATTAATCTAAGTATACTTTAATGTTTGGTTATGGTGTTTCTTTATTAAGCAAAAATGTGCCTGATCGTAAAAAATGATTTCCAATGAATCAACAGATCTAACAAGGTCTGTAAAATATACAAATAAAAAAATAAAAAAAATAAAAAATACGCATAGCTTTTTAAATATGAGATAAACAAGTCCTTATATTATCAGTGAAAAAACATTTACAACTTTTTGTTTAGACCTAAAGAGTTGGTTGCTCAGTTTCTTTGGTTTGAATTAAAAGAAAACGTGTTACCTACGATAGCCTACTCATGAACAATGCAATGTTTTCAATGTTTTCACATTACCGTAAAGTAGCATCATCATAAACGCGCTAGTTGCTAAACATAGGCTATAAGCCTGCATGCTAGATAGCTAAAAAAAATGTGTGTACAAAATTTTATTTTCTCAAACATTCATTAGTGAGAACGTAAGGGTATAATCTTCATGAATGAAAAAGGTAATATGTTTTCAGTAAAAAGAATCAAGTTAGAGTTGGAAGGTATTGATTAGTAATTAAGTACTTCGCTGTTATTGAACACATATTAAAACGTTTCTAAATTTTTTATCGCTTTGTGACTCGATATATTTTTCTTGTTACAGGTTTCAACATCAGTTGGTACAGGACTAAAGCAACAATTAACCTTAAGCTCTCAGTTAAACCAAATACCCAGCCAAACATGGGACATCGGCCTAAAAAAAACTAGGGAAAACTCTAAGAATGAGCCACCATATTTCCAACAGATTGAGTACAACGACCACAACATTGACGTTTTGAAAAGCCTTTCTGTCGACGGCAATTACTACATAGCGCTTTCAATGTATGAATATAGAGAATGGTTCAACTGTGAAAACTGCATCAGAATTGTTGATCCTGACGATTACACATGGTCTGTGAAATTAAATGTCACCTACAGTAAGTATCTGTTTTATTATGGACAGGCTTTGGTTCTTCAGTAACGGAGGATCGCCCACAAATGACGACACGCCCTGGTTAATTATTAACACAGTGGGGGTGGGGTGAGGTGTGATCTGTGTCTGTTTTTTTTTTTGCGACAATGAATAACCGCTGGGAAGATCGAAACTCGTAACATGACGTCATTTGTGGTCAACCCTTCAGAGAGTTAATGTTATCTTTAATAATTCTGTGCAAAACCGTTTCCATAACAACATTATACCTTTTACCAGCTTCATTTTACTTTTTCTTTTTATTTCTCGTGTACAGAGTATAGAGAAAGTATTGTAATTGTATTCGTGCACACAAATTAAATGCAATTTTAAGTAGTTTTTACAATTTTGGCACCTCTTTGTTGTATAGTATAAGGAAACAAACTTTCAACTTTTCCAGTAATCGGAAGTGGTATTTTACTCAATTATCTCTGAAAAATTGTTTCAGTTAGGTAGTCGAAATTTTATAAATAAGTATACGATCTAATACTTGAATTGCTCTCAAATTTTTATCTAGGATATCCAGAATTGGTACTTTACTCTATTTCTGTTCTCTAAAATACAGACAAAATAAGTACCGCTTCAGTTAGATAAACGAAATTTTATAAATAGGGATTACATCATATGTTTTTAAAATGTGTCAAATGTTGAGTGATTTCCAAAGAATGGAAGTAGTTTTCTCAAAATATATCCCTTCCACCGAATTGATTTGTTTCAAACTTTACATATAGGTCAAGACTAGATGTCAATGTAGTGCGACATAAAATGTAACTTATTTAGATGTTTAATTAATTATTATTTAAAATTAATTATAGTTTCCGTAGAGAGTACTTATTTTTTGCTCAATTATGCACACAATGTTTATTTCCATTTGTTATGCATTTCTTTCTTCTACTCTTCTCTCTTCTTCTTCATCTGCGTTCTTAATTTTTAGTATTGGAAGATTTTTCCTCAAACACAATTTAAGTATACGTGCCAAATGGTTATGCGGCATATAGGCCGTTGACTCCGACTTCAGCCTTCTTTTCTTTTTGGATTTGCTTCCATAGCCTTTGTTCAACCAAGAACAAACTACAGGGCAGCAGTTGTTTGATTTTGGAGTTGTCTCTCCTAGAAGAGTGGCTGTACCCAGCTGTCGGGTCGGTAAACCTAATAACCTTTTACGACTCGACCACGCCGACCCCCTTTTTTCTACTCGATTCTGATCTATTTAAAAAAAAAAAGTATAACTTTTTCCCCTATAGCTAGATTACACTGAAAGTACCATCGCCCTAATTGTTATAGAAACTTATACGAGAAAGTATAGGGGAGACGGGGGGGGGGGAGGGAGAGGGGGGGGGGGGGGGGGAGACGGGGGGGGGGGTCACTGGAGGTTCGATTGGCTCGTGTAACTGTACGAAAAACAAAACATGTACCGTCGATTTATGGCGTTTCCAATAGATATATAGCAGCCATTAGGCAGCTATATGGAGGCACCATTAGGCAACGTTTTAGAGAACCATTAAGCAAAAATATCGGAGAGCCATTAAGCAAAAATATTAGGGAACAATTAAGCAGCTATATCAGGGAACAAATAAGCAACTATATTAGGGAACCATTAAGCAATTATTTAGGGAAATTTAAGCAAATATATTAGGGACCCTGTAAGCACATGTATCAGGGACCCATTAAGCAATTTTTTAGGGAATAATTGAGCAAAAATTTTTAGAGACCCATTAAGCAGCAATTTTTCAGGGCCTCGTTATTAGCTATATTGTGGTCGGTGTGGTAGAACGCTCGCTTTCTATCCCGAAAGTACTGAGTTAAGAACACTGGCTGTAGACAAAAAGTTATTAGATGACCTAACAGCTCTTCAGTAACATTGTTACCAATAAGAACAAACTGTAAAAAAAAAACGATACACTGGACAAAAAGATTTTTTTATAAATATATGCAATTGTTTAATAATAGCATTCTTTATTAATAAAACTGGATGGAAAATTAACGATACCAAGTTTGTCCTGAATAATCATACAATTTTTTTAAAAATATTTAAAATAACATCTTACTTTTTTAGAAAAAAAATTTTGAATTATTTTGTGCAAAGTTACGACATATAAATTAAATAACCATAATGTAGCCCTAACAAACTTAACGTTTTATTGATGTTTTTTTTGTGCTATCTGTTTAACATTCTTCAAGTTTAATTCACTAACATATTCTAGGGTAGTTTCACTCATCAAATGATGACTAAAATAATTTTGAATTTAATGCATTTTGAATTTAATTTACGATCTTCTATTGTTTCACTATTGACACCTAATTAAAATTTAAACTTATTTAGTAAGAAGTTTATATTAAACACGTTTCCTTATTTAGCAAGAAGTTGATGTGAAACACGTTTCCTTATTTAGCAAGAAGTTGATCTGAAAGACGTTTCCTTATTTAGCAAGAAGTTGATGTGAAACACGTTTCCTTATTTAGCAAGAAGTTGATCTGAAAGACGTTTCCTTATTTAGCAAGAAGTTGATAGACCAGATAATAGGCTGGCAGTACTCCAAACACAGCGACAAAGAAATCTGTTGTGTAAAAAATGTAATCACAAAATATATGTATATATAGGCCTATAGATCTAGATCTAGAGCTACGGAAAAGCTAGACTTAAGCAAGCCGTAGATACTAGATCTAGATCTACACTCTATTTAGATCTAGAATCTAGGATCTATGCCAATAATTAGTTTCTATACTAAACTATTTCAGGCCTTTATTTTTTAAATTCATTTTTGTTTCCTTAGCTATGGAATTGGCTAATTTTGGATACACTTTAATTTGAAACAATAGGGCATTTTTGCGTAACTTATATTTCTTACGCAGCTATGTAAACTAAACCATTAATTTTTGTATCCATTCGGAACTTCCCAAATAACTAATATGATAGTGTAATAGTTACCTTGCGTGTGGTACGGGTTCGAGACACATTATATCAATGTTAATTTTTCTTTTTCAATTTTTTTCAATTTTTGTAAATATGTGAATTAATAATGTTGCCTATCGTGACTTGGCGGGACACGGGGCAAGTGAAGTAGAGTTCACCTATTTCTGTCTTCTCAGCATATGAAGAGCAAGTGTGGTCAGACCAATGTTCAGCCGAAATAGGTGTTTTTAAAAGACAAAAGCAACATAACTACCAATGAACAGCTGGGTTTTTTAACAAAATTATTTAAGTCTTTTAATTTTAAATGTCTTAATCAGCGTGTGTATTTAATATAGTTTTGTGTTGAATAATAATGTATATAGTTTAATTTTAATTTTTTAAATCGGTATTGGTAGTCTATGTTATTTTAAATGTGTCAGATTTTTAGCTATTTAGTTATTTCTTAGCTTTGTCACTAATATCGTTCAAAGTGTAGTAAAGCGCATTAACATTTTGACCAATACATTTTTATAAAATATTTTTCTCAAACAAGTATAATATTAAAATATTTAGGCCTATAATTCACGTGTATCGGGTACCGACGGCTAGTAATGTATATATATATATATATATATATATATATATATATATATATATATATATATATATATATATATATATATATATATATATATATATATATATATATATATATATATATATATATATATATATATATATATATATATATATATATATATATATATATATATATATATATATATAACAAAAAAGCACCTCGTAAATACCTGGCGCTGAGCTAGGCGCCCATTGGTAAACCCAGGTGTAGGCTATATATCTACCTGTGACCAGTTATTAAATATTATGATATTTAGGGTACAAAACATGACAGTTTCTAATTAATATTTTTAGCACGATACTGGATATTTGCAATGACCAGTGTTAAAGTTTAGAGGGATAAATCCATATGAAAGCCACCAAAAATAGATACAGCAGTATAAAGTTTAACCTAAATGCATTAACCCGTTTTTTTTAGTTTTCTATAAACTTTATGTACTCTATAAACTTTCTGTACTCTATAAACTGTATGTACTCTATAAACTTTATGTACTCTATAAACATTTTGTACTCTATAAACTTTTTGTACTCTATAAACTGTATGTACTCTATAAACTTTATGTACACTATAAACTGTATATACTCTATAGACTTTTTGATCTGTGGTCTAGAGACACTTGACCACCTTATTGCACATAAGTGTTAGCCACTTATCTTTGATTTTGGATTTCGTTAGTATAGAAGAAGTAAATGAATTAAAAATGTAACTTTCGTAAATATTCCCAGAGGCAAATAAATTGGGGGTATTAATAGTTTTCGAAATTTAAATACGGTAAAACGTAACGGTTGTTCCGTATTCATTAATATATGACGTTGGGCATTGTTTTCAATGTAAAATTACTGTATATAGAATTCCGATTTTCATACATGGCCGATAATATATATATATATATATATATATATATATATATATATATATATATATATACATATATAATTATGTGTGTGTGTGAGTGTATTTATTCCCTATTATTTACACTTTAAATACTAGTCCTACGTTTTAAATCTCACAAAATGTCAAGATTATAATTTAATGCCTACCTGATTTTTTCTTGCCATTACCGTTTGTCGAACTCTCAAATAATATATTTTGGTAATCTTCAAGAGTAAAGTTTACCACAGGATTCCAATCAGCTGTGAGGAAAATAAAGATAAAGATATTTATATAATATGTTAAGAGTTTTTGCCCTTTTTTAAAATTCGATGATGCTTGTTCTCCGGCTAATATGATAGAAAAAAATCAAAATTAAATTTCAGATTTAAACATGTTTATATTTTTGTTAAAAGTGGCATCTAAAACTTCCTGGAAGTGATTATCTAATAAAGTTGTGATTAATCTTATATATATATATATATATATATATATATATATATATATATATATATATATATATATATATATATATATATATATATATATATATATATATATGTATATATATATATAAAGTAATTACCCGGTTTGGTTGAATTGAATATGTTGTTTCCTGAGTGTAAAATCCTAAATTCCATCGGCCCCTTCTTTTTTTCTGCTACCAGAAGATGATACAACGCATTATACATAGGGTTAGGGTAGAACTTAATGAGAGCCGGGTTTCCATAATCAGTGTAGCATGGGTATTTGTCTTTGATGCAGTCGCGATTTGGGCATGGATACATAAAGACAAAGCAGTACTAAAAAAGAAGAAAATAAAACCAGGTTTTAGTTTTAGGGGTCACTCATAAATTTTTCACGATTTTTACCTCCTCTCTCACAAATCGTCACAGAAAGCCAGACCCCCCCCTCCCTTAGAATGACGTCACATTTCAGCGTACAAATCCTCCCTCCCCCCCCCTCAAAGTTGGAGTTGATTCTTTTTTAAAACATCGATATTTTTCCAAAATCTTGTCTAAACTCTTTCAACATAGATTATTTAAATCAATATCTATTACAATTTACTAAATTAGTTTTCTAAAACGCCAAATAAGTTGTTTTTTTTAAATTGCTTATTTTTAATGCAGAAGTGAGGCGTCACACCATCTGACCCCCCCCCCCCTCCCCTACCCCTCATCAAACACCGTTACAAAATTACTGATTCCCTTCCCCCTACGTGTGTGACGTCATTTTTTAACAACCCATTATCATAAATAGGTTGCAGTTAACTTCACATTGTAATACAAACTAGAGCATAGCCTTATTTGGTAAATTGGTCTGGTGTCCTACTCTGAAGCAGACAAAATTTATAAGAACGCAATATTCCTACTTTTCAAAATTAGCTGAAGGCACTTTAAACGTCAGAGTTTTCTGATTGTAATATTACGTGGCATTCTTGACCTATGATATAACGTGTCTGCAATGTTCATTCCTTGGATATTTTTTCCCTGTGATATTTTATTCCTTGCATATTTTCTTATGACGTATTTTGTCCTGCGGTATTTTGTCTTTACAAAATTTGTCATGCGAATTCTACTCGTTGTATTTCCTGCTCTGATATGTAATGTGCTGAGATGTATTTTCCTTCTAAAATAATTTTCCCTTTCAAAACTGTCGTTTCCTGATTCAGTATAGTTCACCTTTTCCTGTGATCTCGACGTGAGTGAAAGGTCTCGAACCCGAGATTTTTAGTAACCTACTGTGATCTCGAAGTGAGTGAAAGGTCTCGAACCCGAGATTTTTAGTAACCTACTGTTCCGAAGAGCCTGTTACGTCGGACTCCCAAGTCCCCTACATAATAACGTGGGGGAGGAGAGGTGCAAGACTGCCGGGAACCAAGAAGGGTTTGCTCTCGACCCTAACCAGATATCTTGACTTTAAGCTGCGGCCTTCATGTGGCTTCGGAAGAGTGCCACCAGTCGGACCAAGCTCATGACGCCCCCCCCCCCCCTAATCGGTGCGGAATGGCTAGTGGTAGCCAACAGCAGCTAGAGGTTTTTGATCTGGCCGAGTAGAACTGCTGTATGCGCTAGGTTCAAAGAATGGCCGAACGCCCCCCACGATCAAGCTGGGTACCAGGCGGTAGGACGACGCCCCGCGTATGGTGGGTGGGGAAGGAAAGCCCGGTGAAAGCCGACGGAAGTAGCGACCGATGTGTGGGGAACTCTTGTGGTCGGAGTTTGCTACACTGAGGCCTGCCCGGCTAATGGAAGTCAACCTTCTGAGCCGGTTTCCGTATAAGGAAGGAAGTAACCTACTGTACACTCTGCCTTACGATCAGGTCGACCCTTGCTCCATCCTTATACAAGAGCATTAATTATTAGCATTTCACAAAATTATTTTATTAACGTAAACATACGAATAGAGGAAGGCGAGACACTTCTGAGCAAGCAAACCACGAGCCTAATGGACAATATCGGATGTAAACCATCCTGGGGGGGTCCGGGTTTGTATTAGGATCATAAAAACGTGCCACGACTCTGCCAGTGTAGCGGCAACTATAGTTGACACAATCTCGCTCATAGCCTTCAATTGTGGCATTAAAACCTTTCTGGCAGACTATTGTGTCTGAAAAGAAATGAGTAAAATTTATTTTATAACCAGATGCAATGCATAGAAACAGCAGCAAAGTACATACTATGTAAAATTAAATCAATAGGCTTGTTCTAAAAATAGTCTATTGTTTTCTTTTGAAGTAAAACACTCCTTAGATTAACCTTAACATATAATGTACATGTACCTCGATGCAATACATCAAATTATAAAATTAAGTAGTCTTCACATTAGCTTCAAGTTAGTAAAATGAAAACACCTATGTGTAAAATATATCGTTACATAACTATTACTTCTTTACGTCATTGGCTTCAAGTTAGTTAAATGAAAACACCTATGTGTAAAATATATCGTTACATAACTATTACTTCTTTACGTCATTATATTAGCAACGATATGAAACACTTAGATGTAAGACGTCTTAATATACATCTCACATTCAAATATCACATTTACTTTAGCTATCAATACAGGTCAACCTACCAGGCAGACAAACAACGAAAAACACTAGTGTTAAAATGGCCAAAACTTTGTCCATCGTGGGATTCTGTTGATATCAAAATCATACATTTTAAAACTGCTGCACAAGTAGTTTTTAAAACAGCATGTATTTCTTTAAGGTTAAGGTTAAGGTTAAGGTTAAGGTTAAGGTTAAGGTTAAGGTTAAGGTTAAGGTTAAGGTTAAGGTTAAGGTTAAGGTTAAGGTTAAGGTTAAGGTTAAGGTTGAGGTTGAGATTGAGATTGAGGTTGAGGTTGAGGTTGAGGTTGAGGTTGAGGTTGAGGTTGAGGTTGAGGTTGAGGTTAAGGTTAAGGTTAGGGTTAAGGTTAGGGTTAGGGTTAGGGTTAGGGTTAGGGTTAGGGTTAGGGTTAGGGTTAGGGTTAGGGTTAGGGATAGGGTTAGGGTTAGGGTAAGGGTTTGGGTTCGGGTTCGGGTTCAGGTTCAGGTTCAGGTTCAGGTTCAGGTTCAGGTTCAGGTTCAGGTTCAGGTTCAGGTTAAGGTTAAGGTTCAGGCTCAGGCTCAGGCTCAGGCTCAGGTTCAGGTTCAGGTTCAGGTTCAGGTTCAGGTTCAGGTTCAGGTTCAGGTTCAGGTTCAGGTTCAGGTTCAGGTTCAGGTTCAGGTTCAGGTTCAGGTTCAGGTTCAGGTTCAGGTTCAGGTTCAGGTTCAGGTTCAGGTTCAGGTTCAGGTTCAGGTTCAGGTTCAGGTTCAGGTTCAGGTTCAGGTTCAGGTTCATTTTCAGGTTCATGTTCAGGTTCATTTTCAGGTTCATTTTCAGGTTCATTTTCAGGTTCATTTTCAGGTTCATTTTCAGGTTCAGGTTCAGGTTCAGGTTCAGGTTCAGGTTCAGGTTCAGGTTCAGGTTCAGGCTCAGGCTCAGGCTCAGGTTCAGGCTCAGGCTCAGGCTGAGGTTCAGGTTCAGGTTCGGGTTCGGGTTCGGGTTCAGGTTCAGGTTCAGGTTCAGGTTCAGGTTCAGGTTCAGGTTCAGGTTCAGGTTCAGGTTCAGGTTCAGGTTCAGGCTCAGGCTCAGGCTCAGGCTCAGGCTCAGAATCAGGTTCAGGTTCAGGTTCAGGTTCAGGTTCAGGTTCAGGTTCAGGTTCAGGTTCAGGTTCAGGTTCAGGTTCAGGTTCAGGTTCAGGTTCAGGTTCAGGTTCAGGTTCAGGTTCAGGTTCAGGTTCAGGTTCAGGTTCAGGTTCAGGTTCAGGTTCAGGTTCAGGTTCAGGTTCAGGTTCAGGTTCAGGTTAAGGTTAAGGTTAAGGTTAAGGTTAAGGTTAAGGTTAAGGTTAAGGTTAAGGTTAAGGTTAAGGTTAAGGTTAAGGTTAAGGTTAAGGTTAAGGTTAAGGTTAAGGTTAAGGTTAAGGTTAAGGTTAAGGTTAAGGTTAAGGTTAAGGTTAAGGTTAAGGTTAAGTTAGGGTTAAGGTTAGGGTTGAGGTTAGGGTTAGGGTTAGGGTTAGGGTTAGGGTTAGGGTTAGGGTTAGGTATAGGGTTAGGGTTAGGGTTAGGGTAAGGGTTTGGGTTTGGGTTAAGGTTCAGGTTCAGGTTCAGGTTCATGTTCAGGTTCAGGTTCAGGTTCAGGTTCAGGTTCAGGTTCAGGTTCAGGTTCAGGTTCAGGTTCAGGTTCAGGTTAAGGTTAAGGTTAAGGTTAAGGTTAAGGTTAAGGTTAAGGTTAAGGTTAAGGTTAAGGTTAAGGTTAAGGTTAAGGTTAAGGTTAAGGTTAAGGTTAAGGTTAAGGTTAAGGTTAAGGTTAAGGTTAAGGTTAAGGTTAAGGTTAAGGTTAAGGTTAAGGTTAAGGTTAAGGTTAAGGTTAAGGTTAAGGTTAAGGTTAAGGTTAAGGTTAAGGTTAAGGTTAAGGTTAAGGTTAAGGTTAAGTTAGGGTTAAGGTTAGGGTTGAGGTTAGGGTTAGGGTTAGGGTTAGGGTTAGGGTTAGGGTTAGGGTAAGGGTTTGGGTTTGGGTTAAGGTTCAGGTTCAGGTTCAGGTTCAGGTTCAGGTTCAGGTTCAGGTTCAGGTTCAGGTTCAGGTTCAGGTTCAGGTTCAGGTTCAGGTTCAGGTTCAGGTTCAGGTTCAGGTTCAGGTTCAGGCTCAGGCTCAGGCTCAGGTTCAGGTTCAGGTTCAGGTTCAGGTTCAGGTTCAGGTTCAGGCTCAGGCTCAGGCTCAGGCTCAGGCTCAGGCTCAGTTTCAGGTTCAGGTTCAGGTTCAGGTTCAGGTTCAGGTTCAGGTTCAGGTTCAGGTTCAGGTTCAGGTTCAGGTTCAGGTTCAGGTTCAGGTTCAGGTTCAGGTTCAGGTTCAGGTTCAGGTTCAGGTTCAGGTTCAGGTTCAGGTTCAGGTTCAGGTTCATGTTCAGGTTCAGGTTCAGGTTCAGGTTCAGGTTCAGGTTCAGGTTCAGGTTCAGGTTCAGGTTCAGGTTCAGGTTCAGGTTGCGGTTGCGGTTGCGGTTGCGGTTGCGGTTTCGGTTGCGGTTGCGGTGCGAGGATATTGAACGGTTTATTATTTATTTTTTTGACGATGTGTGTTGGGGCAGTGAAAGGGGCTTGGGGTTCAGATAATGTCATTACACTCTTTCTTCTTTAAAAAAGTGATATTAGAAACTTAAGTTTAGCAGTTTTTTAGCGTTTTAGAAATTCGTTTTTGTTCATCCTAATAGAAATAGTTTTACATATTATACGTTGACAGAGTTCAATTAATATATTAGACGGAAATTGACGAAAAGAAAAATTGCTCAGTTCTTTCATGGATACACAAAAGGCAAGATTGTCAAAAAAGACGTTTTGGTCCATGGCAACTAATTTAATCGGGTTTCCCTCCACAAAGACATAGGTACATAGTCTATATAAAGTAGATCTAGACCAAGTTTTGAGTTAGTTTACAGATGTATTAATAAAATTAATATACGAATGCAAATTCTAATTAATAATATTTCTTACTTCATATGCTTTAAGTTTATCCTCATAGATCTATGTCTTAAGTGATGTTTGCAGTACGCATACGCTAGCTATAGTGCAAAATGACGTTAAAAAATTAAACTGCTCTTGGTTTAAGCAATGTTTACAGTGCGCATACGTTTAGTTTTAGTGCTAAATGACGCGCGAACGAACGATTCATAAAAAGTGGCATAAAATAAATTTCATAAAATCATAAAAATGTTTTATCTATCTATCTATAGGCCTACACTAGGCTACTAAAAGTGAGAATTTTGTATTTTTTTTCTTTTGTTTGTCTGCTCCGTTACATGTGAGCAGTGGCGTAGCCAGGATCGTCTCAAGGGGGGGGGGGGGTTCCAATTTTTACCTGGGGACAAACTTTCGATTTGCACCCCCCTCAAACTTTCGATTTGCACCCCCCCCCCCACTCAAACTTTCGATTTGCACACCCCCCCTCAAACTTTCGATTTGCACCCCCCCCCATCAAACTTTCGATTTGCACCCCCCCCCTCTTACTTTTTATATATATACCGAGGGGTCTATGGGGGGTTATGACCCCCCTAACCCCCCCCCCCCTGCTTACGCCACTGCATGTGAGTATCTGTCCTATGTATAGAACAGTAAAATGCGTATTTATGTTAATCATAAATTTATGTAGAGACGTTTATTAATTTAATTGATATATTTATTTGTAGATACACCCTTTAATTATAAAAGTTCAGAATAAAGACTTTATTGTTTACAAAAAGTAAAAAAAAAACTTGACGTCACTTGATTTAGTTAATTAGAAATGTTAACTACTATGTACGCTTTCGAAACTTAAGGTCTATAAATTAGAGTTCACCCGTTTCTGTAAACTCGGCATTAAACTCGGCATATGAAGGAATAGTGTGGGTTTCCTTTTCCTAACGTGGCAAGTATTCATCAGAAGTGGGTGGACCCAGGAACGCTTAAAAAACAATCGTGTCTGCATTTTAGTGCATAATTATATAAAAGCTTGTAACTAAAAGGTTCCTTTTTTAAATTACTGCGATAATAAAATTAGAGAAAAAAAAAGAAATAAGAAACGTTTTAAAAGAATATTGTACTTATACACAGAAAGGCTCAGGGAGGAACTACAATGGCGTCAGAACCCGCAATGTGAAGAGGGGGGGGGGGGGGTTGGGGGCGAGGCCGCTTAGGGTGCCCACAGTAAACTTACACTAACACTAACCTTAAACTCAATATTTGCCCAATATTGACTATATCTTGGCCCAATATTGGCTATATATTGGCTATACCGTGGCTCAATCTGAGTTATATCCTGGCTTTATCTTGGCCCAAATTATGGTTTTCAGCATAAATAAACCGGGAGTGATCTCCCCTAAACTTTCTCGAATAGTCTTATATAAAACAACAGGCGATGGGAACTCGGGATATAGTTATGATTTTTAATCCATTTTAAATACTTAAAATTTTTAAAAATAGAATAGAATCTCATACAAAAAAAACTGCGCGCCAAGCGAACGCCGAATAAAGATGTGTATAATAGTGCGGAATATTATTAGTACTTTATAAATTCACATACGTTTTTTTTTAGAAATCGTAAAAAAGTAAAAATTACTACTTCAGGTCAACGGACATGACTAAAAATTTGACAGAAGGCAGAAAACTAGATCATTTACTTACATGTGAAATTTCATTTATCTATCTGATATAGTACTCAAGTTATAGGCTTTTGAAAAATTCAAAGTAGAAAAAGTACCACTTCCGGTTATCGGAAATCGCTCAAAAGTTTATACGGATCTACGATTTGGATAAAAACTTATATATGAAATTTCATCAACCTAGCTGTAACGGTACTCAAGTAATCGTGTTTACACACGGACAGACAGACACACAGACACACAGACATATTAATAAATTTTAAAAGATAAGAAGCAGTTTCAGTCGGCTATGTTGCCCAGACAGAGCAAGAGCAAGAGCCTCGTCACCCGCTGGTGCTGTATCACGGCCAGTTTCACCCCACACTGAAGCAGAATTAACATCACCCCACAGTGAAGTAGAATTAACATCAACCCACCGTGAAGTAGAATTAACATCAACCCAACGTGAAGTAGAATTAACATCAACCCACCGTGAAGTAGAATTAACATCAACCCATCGTGAAGTAGAATTAACATCACCCGACAGTGAAGTAGAATTAACATCAACCCACCGTGAAGCAGAATTAACATCAACCCACCGTGAAGTAGAATTAACATCAACCCATCGTGAAGTAGAATTAACATCAACCCACAGTGAAGTAGAATTAACATCAACCCACCGTGAAGCAGAATTAACATCAACCCACCGTGAAGCAGAATTAACATCAACCCACCGTGAAGTAGAATTAACATCAACCCACCGTGAAGCAGAATTAACATCAACCCACCGTGAAGTAGAATTAACATCAACCCACAGTGAAGTAGAATTAACATCAACCCACCGTGAAGTAGAATTAACATCAACCCACAGTGAAGTAGAATTAACATCAACCCACAGTGAAGCAGAATTAACATCACCCTACCGTGAAGTAGAATTAACATCAACCCACAGTGAAGTAGAATTAACATCAACCCACAGTGAAGTAGAATTAACATCAACCCACAGTGAAGCAGAATTAACATCAACCCACCGTGAAGCACAATTAAGATCAACCCACCGTGAAGCAGAATTAACATCACCCTACCGTGAAGTAGAATTAACATCAACCCACCGTGAAGTAGAATTAACATCACCCTACCTTGAAGTAGAATTAACATCAACCCACAGTGAAGCAGAATTAACATCAACCCACAGTGAAGTAGAATTAACATCAACCCACCGTTAAGTAGAATTAACATCACCCCACCGTGAAGCAGAATTAACATCAACCCACAGTGAAGTAGAATTAACATCAACCCACCGTGAAGTAGAATTAACATCAACCCACCGTGAAGTAGAATTAACATCAACCCACAGTGAAGAAGAATTAACATCAACCCACCGTGAAGTAGAATTAACATCACCCTACCGTGAAGTAGAATTAACATCACCCCACCTTGAAGCACAATTAACATCAACCCACCGTGAAGCAGAATTAACATCAACCCACCGTGAAGTAGAATTAAGATCAACCCACCGTGAAGCAGAATTAACATCACCCGACAGTGAAGCAGAATTAACATCAACCCACCGTGAAGCAGAATCAACATCAACCCACCGTGAAGTAGAATTAACATCAACCCACCGTGAAGTAGAATTAACATCACCCCACCGTGAAGTACAATTAACATCAACCTATCGTGAAGTAGAATTAACATCAACCCACCGTGAAGCAGAATTAACATCACCCCACCGTGAAGCAGAATTAACATCAACCCACCGTGAAGTAGAATTAACATCACCCCACAGTGAAGCAGAATTAACATCAACCTATCGTGAAGTAGAATTAACATCAACCCACCGTGAAGCAGAATTAACATCAACCCACCGTGAAGCAGAATTAAGATCACCACAACGTGAAGCAGAATTAAGATCACCACAACGTGAAGCAGAATTAACATCAACCTATCGTGAAGCACAATTAACATCACACGACAGTGAAGCAGAATTAACATCAGCCCACTGTGAAGTAGAATTAACATCAACCCACAGTGAAGTAGAATTAACATCAACCTATCGTGAAGTAGAATTAACATCAACCCACAGTGAAGCAGAATTAACATCAACCTATCGTGAAGCACAATTAACATCACACGACAGTGAAGCACAATTAACATCAACCAACAGTGAAGCAGAATTAACATCAACCTATCGTGAAGCACAATTAACATCACACGACAGTGAAGCACCATCACAAGGTCCAGAAAGTTTGGAATCTCCAACTGTAAGCACAAATGTCGTTTAGCTTGCGCCTAAGTTGCAGAATTGTTTTTTAGCTGTTGTTTCAATGATTAAATGTGTCTTGCTTTGTTCATACAGTATACCAGCACAAGACTTTGAGGGGAGATAAGAGGCAAGTTCGAAAAGAAATGGAAGCACAAAAGCTAGAGATATTAGCGACAAATACTGGAGAAAAATATATAGGATCCTAAAACGTTTCTTTTTTTCTCATTCGAAGAATGTAAACTTTTTCATATTTAAAAAAATATCCTTATTAGGATTACAGCAGCTGAAATATTTCTTCCCTGTTATTTATATGTAACTTGCTGAATTAACATTTTTTTAAAATTTTTTTGTCTATATTTTAAAATTTGGCAACATGATCAGATTTTGTTCAATACAGTTACTATGTTGGGTTTGCATATCTAATATGATTGTGGATAACCTTTTAATCCACTACTGATTAATTTGACTGGTTTGCAATAATTGTCTTAAAGACTAGAAAATACTATAAAGGATAACTAATAAAGCAACTAAACGTAGACTATACAGTTTTACTCTGTTTTAAATATATTGACTAACATGCACTAGAAAAAACTCTTTTCTATTTAAAATAAGGCAGAATTTAAAAAAAATCTAATTAAACTTTGAAAAATAAAAGTAAGGTACATTGTATTTCTTTTTATAATATAACATGAACAAAAATGTACAAAAATATAGGGCATTATAAATAGAAACCTATATTTTTATCTTTTTCAAACAGTATTTATCTTCTGTTTTCGTTATAAAATACTCCCAAATATATTATGTGATGTATTTATTTTTTAAATTAGATTTGGAATTCTTTATTTTTTTTAGTAATAATATTTACAATAGTATTTAAAAAATGGGGTATACCTTTTCAAACCCTAAAAAAAAAATAAAGTTTACTTAAGCTTTAAAGCTATTTTTTATTAAAGCATAACTACAATTATTTTTATTTTTACCTTAATAATTAATTAATTTTCAATGTATAGGTCTATTTATTTTTGGCTTATTCTAGCCGGAAAAAGATTCGCATGCGCAATGGAGAGAAACTACCGCCTTAATTCGCGGCGATGTTTTTGATGGTAGGCTACTGTGAATGCGTTAACAAACATGAGGACTGTATAGCAATTTCTGAAAATACTTGACAGAAGCTCTTTTTTTTTAAAATCTTTAGATGTTTTTATATTTCAAACATGCCTTGCTTGTTTATTTTATAGAAGCTATTTCTTTCATTTCTCTTGCAATTTGTTTTAAAATCTTGTTTTTTCTTATATAATCTCACTAAGAAAATGCAAGGACATGTCATTTTTTTTTACAATATTAAGTCACATTTAAATAGAGTTAATTGAGTTAATTTTAAATAAGCAAAGAAATTCCAGCCGTTCTACAAGTATGTAAAACTTGTTATATTGTAATGTGGTTAATCTGAATTTAACTCTAAACCAAAGAAAGATTTTATAAAATAGTTAAATTTTTAAAATGAATATATATATATATATATATATATATATATATATATATATATATATATATATATATATATATATATATATATATATATATATATATATATATATATATAAAACAACAAACGCAATAAATGGAAATTGAATTTTTTTTTTTAATTAATAAGTAAAACCCAGTAATGTTTTGGTAATATTTGACACAACTTGATATTTAAAAAATCCCTAAAATAATAGGATTAAGCTTGTCACTGTACGCTTCACTAATTCTGTTGTACTTTTGTCAGCAAACTTTGTACAACTTGCTGTATAACAGGGTTTTCTCATGGTGAATGAAAACTCTTGTGTTAGTGTACTAACCTTAAGGTTTAATCAATCTCATTATCGGAAAACTATTGTCATGTATATTAAATACATTGTTTATTTCATTTTTACTAGATTTCATATACTTTTTTCCTTTCAACTTTATAACTGCAGAAAAAAGAAGAGAAAATTGTATTCAATTGAAAATGATTTTAGTATATTTATTTAAAATGTTTTATAATTGAAAGCATACTCACAGAAGCCAAATTCTGTCAAATATTGTCCAAACTTTGACAAATAATATTTTTAACATACATAATACAGTTCTCTAAATTCTAAGCTATGACCACTGTTTGTATAAAGAAACTAAGGGGTCATCCATAAATGACGTTACGCTTTTTTGACTATTTTTACACCACCCCCCACTCCCTTCCGTCACACATCGTCACAAAAAGCCACACCTCCCACTAAAATGACACCACACTTCAGCCTACAACCCCCGTCAAAATTGCATTTGAATTTTTCTTAAAACATCGATATTTTTCCAAAATTTTGTCAGAACTCTGTAACATAGTGTTTTGATCAATTCCTATTACAATTTATTAAAACCGTTTTCTAAAACGCTAAATAACGACTAAAACTCGTTTTCTAACACTGCTTTTATGAAGCAAAATTTATTTATGGACGACCCCTAACTAGCCTAATCGGTTTGTCTGGTAATAGACAGTTTCGTTTAATATTTTAGGTGAATTTTTGTTCATGTATGTCTTTATTTTGAAATTATATTATAATATTCAAATCTACAATGATTATGAATTCTATTGACGTTATCCTTGTTATTTCAATTATTATTTAAATTGTAATTTCTTTTCAATTTTTAATTAATTAATTAATTTTTTTTCTATTTTTTTCATTTGTAATTTCGTTTTTTTTTATTTGTTATTTCATTTTAAAATCCATTTTCGATATTCTCTCAATAACGAAAAATGTAATATCACATGGTGACTTTCTTTAAGTGCTATGTAATTATTTAAAAAAAAAACTATTTCAGTTATCAGAAAATGAATTTTTTAAATAGAAATAATGCAATTCTGGTCTGTTACGATAGCTTAAAATTGATTTTTTAAAAACATGGCTCCAACTGAACAAAAATTGTAAAGCATTAATAGATATATTTTTTTTTAAAAGTTGAACATTTTTAAATCTTGTACAAAGGGAGATAACAATTATTCTAACAAAATGCTTTAAAAATATTTTTTTAAATTTTTATAAATTTAAACACAATCCTTTATTTTCTCATTTTTTTAGTGCATTATTACAATATACAAGCTTGTTTTTGTCGCTGATTGGCCAGTAGTGATTTTTCTTCAGTGACCACGTGAGCATAAGGGCAGCATCCAGTGCTAAATTGAATTTTAAACATTCCTTCTTGAAGCGATTGGACGGATTTTATTCTTTGATGATTGTCTCACCTCGTCATCATATTGGGGTATATAACATACATTAAAGTAGACCAGACGGCTTAGGGGGCAGATGTAGTAGAGTTTACCTGTTTCATATGAAGGGGTAGTGTGGTCAGTACTATCCCCAGCCGCCTTTATTTTACCCTCATGTTAGTCCGAGCGGGAAGGCATTAAAGACTTTCAACTGACTCGAGCACTGAATCCAAACTCGAGTTTTTTACGTTAGCACTTGAAAACTCTACCCAGTCCAACACGTACACGTACTCATGCATATGACTAAAACTTGTTTTTAAAAGAAAATGTTCAACATAGCAATCATTTCCCATTAAGGTCTTAACTCCGAATTTAGCCTGCTTTTTCGGATTTTAGATTCGCTTTCATAGCCTTTGACCATTCGAAAATAAACTACATACTAGCAAATTTTTTTATTTTTTTTTACTTTTTGGGGTTTTCTCTTCTTGAAGATTTTTTATCCCCTGCTATTGAGCCTTATGAAATTTAAGCTTAACCCAACCGGAACACAAAACCTTTAAATTTAAACCAATTTGAAATATTTCTAACCCTGATTATCCTCTGATATAATAATATATTTATAATAATTCAGTAATTACTCTACATGTTAACTTAAACAGACAAATTCAGTTTTTAGACAAAGTTACGATGGTAAAAATGGATATCATTATTTATACTTTGACTTAGTTCACAGGAGTTGGCCAATGTCAACCAATGTAAAAATATAAAGTAAAAAACAAAACAATGTACACGCAATATTATTATACATTTTCATATGCAAATATTTATTTTACACATTGTTTTTTTACTTAAAATGTTGTTAATTGATAATTTATATACTTATGAATTAATATAGCAAGCCAAAGTATTTTTAACAAAAGTTGGACCTATTAAAAGAGTTTACACCTTTAGATCGTCCATATCAATTTTATCCTATAGTGTCTTTTAGAAAATTATATATGCGTTTTATATGATTGAAATGACTAATGAAAAGACTTACATGCAGAGGCGTAGCGAAGGGGGGGGGTAGGGGGGTACATATGTTCATGGGCGCCGACCCTAGGGGGCGCCAAAATGGGTTTTAAAATAATTAAAAGCTCATTTTAGTTGCAGTTTTGCATTATGAATATAAAAATATATGAGGGGGGGGGGGGGCGCCAAATTAAAAGTTTGGTTCCCGGGGGGGGGGGGCGCGGGGGCGCCAAATTGAAAGTTTGTCCCCGGGCGCCGGGAAGGGTCGCTACGCCTCTGCTTACGTGAATAGTTATTGCTGATGCCGTGGTTTTAAATTATAAATTTAACTCTAAATATTAGGTATCAACTAAGATGGTTAGCATCCAGACTTTTGGGATATTAAGCACATTAGACGTCATATTTCCAATTTAAATTACAGGAGATCTATCAGTGCTAAAAATATAGAAACCGATGCGGTAGCGATGTGAACTAGTTCAGTGAACGCAATATCAATTTTCACAAAATTTCAGACAATGTGTAACTTATATCTCTACATCTAGCAGCGAAATCACATCAGATTCATTTCAAGGGACATCACCGTCATTTCTTTGTCACAAGGGCAGCACTCTCATTTGCTTGTATTACGGGGCATCACTCTAAACTTTAATCGCTTTGAAACAAGGAACATTACTCTAAGTTTTTGTCTCAAGGGATACTACTCTCAGCTTTTTTTTCCACAGGGGACATAACTCTCATCTTGTTTTGGTAACAAGGGTAATCACTCTCAGATTTATGTAACAATTGACACCAATAATATCTCTTTGTCGCAAAGTCCAACAAGCTCATATCCTTATCATAAGGGGCATCACTCAACATTTTACAATCACAATTGTAACTACTCTCAACTTTTGTCAAAAGCGGCGATACTCGCAGTTCTCGGGTATAAATGGTATTTCTCCCATCTGTTTTATTTTAACATCAAGGACCACTTTCAGCTACTTTATTCACTTGGTGAACTCTTCGCTACATTTGTTTAAACAAAGCCTATTCGCTGCTCTCCACATTTCTTTTCAAATGGGACACAACTCTAATATTTTTTTTCACAAAGTGTATGCACCATTCATAATACATTATTTTTTTCAGAAGGTGCAGCACTTAAATTTTTTTCGGCAACTGACACTACTCTAAACATTTTGTTCACAAAGGGCATGCAACACTCTCAACTCTTCTTCAAACTTCTCGATTTAGCGTCGGGTTTTCCCGGTCCTTTTTTAAACAGGTGGGTCACCAGGAGAACAAAAAAGTCGACAAATTCACACAAGGAAATGGCGCTGGCTCCAACTAGCAGACCCATAGATCCTCCAACGTCACCTGAAACAAACGGTCATTTAATGTTACAAAGACCTTCTTATATAAACTGCAACAAATAGTCATTTAGTGTTAGAAAGACCTTCTAACATAGTCTGCAACAAATATTTATTTAGTGTTGCAAAGACCTTCTAACATAGCCTGCAAAAAATAGTCATTTACTGTTGCAAAGATGTTTTAACATAGCCTGCAAGAAACAGTCATTTAGTGTTACAAAGCCTTCTAACATAGTCTGCAACAAATATTTATTTAGTGTTGCAAAGACCTTCTAACATAGCCTGCAACAAATAGTCATTTAGTGTTACAAAGACCCTCTAACATAGTCTGCAATAAACAGTCAAATAGTGTTACAAAGATTTTCTAACATAGCCTGCAATAAATAGTCATTTGGTGTTACAAAGACCTTCTAACAAAGCCTACAACAAATAGTCATTTTGTGTTACAAAGACCATCTAACATAGTCTGCAATAAACAGTCATATAGTGTTACAAAGATTTTCTAACATAGCCTGCAACAAATAGTCATTTAGTGTTACAAAAAACCAACATCACCTGCATCAGAAAGTCAGCTAGTGCTACAATTGTTGTTACGTTCGCTAAACATTAAATGTTCATTTGTTCACTCAGTTTGAATATGTATTCTTTTAAATGTACAGATAAGTATAAATGGTATCAGTTAGGTGTCACGGTAGGGCGATAGCGACTGGCTTTATGTTACATTTAATTAATGTGTTGTTGTGTGTATACTGTAACCTATTACCTCTATTCGTGTGAATAGATTGTGATGTGTTGTTTTATTGTTATCATTAATATCGAATTGTGTGTATACTGTAACCTATTACCTTTATTCGTGTGAATAGATTGTGATGTGTTGTTTTATTGTTATCATTGATATCGAATTGTGTGTATACTGTAACCTATTACCTTTATTCGTGTGAATAGATTGTGATGTGTTGTTTTATTGTTATCATTGATATCGAATTGTGTGTATACTGTAACCTATTACCTTTATTCGTGTGAATAGATTGTGATGTGTTGTTTTATTGTTATCATTGATATCGAATTGTTTGTATACTGTAACCTATTACCTTTATTCGTGTGAATAGATTGTGATGTGTTGTTTTATTGTTATCATTGATATCGAATTGTGTGTATACTGTAACCTATTACCTTTATTCGTGTGAATAGATTGTGATGTGTTGTTTTATTGTTATCATTGATATCGAATTGTGTGTATACTGTAACCTATTACCTTTATTCGTGTGAATAGATTGTGATGTGTTGTTTTATTGTTATCATTGATATCGAATTGTGTGTATACTGTAACCTATTACCTTTATTCGTGTGAATAGATTGTGATGTGTTGTTTTATTGTTATCATTGATATCGAATTGTGTGTATACTGTAACCTATTACCTTTATTCGTGTGAATAGATTGTGATGTGTTGTTTTATTGTTATCATTGATATCGAATTGTGTGTATACTGTAACCTATTACCTTTATTCGTGTGAATAGATTGTGATGTGTTGTTTTATTGTTATCATTGATATCGAATTGTGTGTATACTGTAACCTATTACCTTTATTCGTGTGAATAGATTGTGATGTGTTGTTTTATTGTTATCATAATATCGAATTGTGTGTATACTGTAACCTATTACCTTTATTCGTGTGAATAGATTGTGTTGTGTTGTTTTATTGTTATCAGAGACCAGATGGTATGATGGCAGTCGTGTTCAGGCACAATTTTGTATGCGCATGTGTGTACATTTGGGTGCGTTTATGTGGACATAGATGTGTTTTGTTTAACGAGCCACGTACACATTAATAGTGAAGTGAATGGTCGTGCTAAATAACGAAAGGTTTTCAGACTCATTTTCGTCAAATAAAGGATTATATTAAAAAAAAAAACAATCTGCATTTGAAAAAGTGGTGTCCTAAATTTGTAAAAGACTTAGTTTTAAAATATGTATATTAAAACTACAAAGAGAGAATTAGGGTTGAATTTTCAAATGTTTTTAGGGTGGAATTGGAGTGTTTTTATAAAGTTTGTATATTGTGCTGATTTATAGTTCATTTGGCCATTTTGTTATGTAAATTGCTAGATTTCTGTTGTTTGAATAAAGATGTCAGTAGAGTTAACATAACGGAGCTTACTTAAGAGCTTGATGACGTCATACGAGACCTGCTGTTCCGTCATCGTGTAGCTGATGTCGGAGAAAAAAATGTCCAGGAAAATAAAATTTTTGCTGTTGAAAAAAAAGGAACTATGTATTACATAAGAAAAGTTAAGTAAATTTTCCAATACGGAATTCTAATTATTTTAACTTATTAGTGCCGGTAGAAAAAATTAATTGTTTCAAAGCTTAGTTTTCTCAAAGTAGGCCCTATATATCGTGTTCGTGCGATTAAAAAAAAGTATTATCTAGCTAAGTTTAAATAAATACAACCTCCCCCCCCCCCAACCCCCATATACGGACGCCAATAAAACAGAATTATATTTATTACATGCTGTTTAAAGCTACTTCTTTTGTATTTAACGAATTCTTCTCTAAATTTAATTTCTTTTTTAACATAATGGCTTGTGTGAATTAATCTTTTGGCGTCCATTAACTAGACCAATCATTATCCAGTCTGAAATATTCCGGATACAGAAATGTTACACCAGGTGTCGCCAGCGAATCCGTGTACTATAAATGCTGTTATTGCCTATATAAAGTAAACGTTGAACCTGATACTTAAAAGAAACTTTAAACTTTAAAGACTCAACATCCAGATGAAATATCACACATATATAAAGGTAAAAGAAGGTAGCTTTTTTCTTTTTCAAAATTATGTGGTAAATTTATTCTAAATTAATTATTTTAAGTTATATTAACCACGTGTTTAACACACTTTGTATCGTTTCAAGCGATTGAATTAGAAATAAAGCGAATAGTGTTCTTGTAATTGATTTTAAAATGTATACAATCTTCACTAATGATACAAAGTATAAAAGCATCTGTAACCTATTTTATATATATATATATAATTTATAAAGCTCAATTCTGTATGTAAAGTGTAACATGTAAAGTGTAATATGTAAAGTGTAAAATGTTTGTCGTGGATACTTCGATCGATTTAAGTGTTTATTATAGTGCTCACGTTATGTTTGCGCTTTGTTGTTTTGGTTTTGGTTGGTTGTGGTTTGGGTGGGCAATGCCGGGTTTATGATGATTACTAAACACACAGGTAATGGTCTTTAACAGAAAGGTTTTTCACAGAAGCCAGAGCAGGGCCTGGCCGGGACGGCTAGTATATATATATATATATATATATATATATATATATATATATATATATATATATATATATATATATATATATATATATATATATATTGCATACATTGTATATAAAAAAAAAGAAAAATCCTCCACCCAGAACAAAATCTAGCCTCCGATATATGTTTCAGCTGACAGATCTACACGCAGCCCACTCACCTGTAAAAACTCAAATCCACAACGGCCTGATCCTTGAAGTACTCAGCATCAGATTTAATGCTCTCAACCAAGTCGCTGAACTCGTCCTGGTACATCTCCACGCTGCTCAATCTGTCCAAGACCCGCTGTACATTCGCCCTGAACTCATCCAACACCACTAAGCCGATTTCCTTATCCTTAGCAGGATACACGTAATCCATCACGTCCCCAAAACTTGGCAAAAAACACTCGTTAATTTGAATTAAAACTGAACTTATCTTCAACGCGCTTGAGATTATATTTCGACTTCCTGTGTTCAAATCTTGAGAAGCCCAGTCGCTTTCTCTACTCAAAATATGGTCAGCGATATCGAACTTCGATACGTTAAAATTTGTAACATACCTATCAATCATTCTACCTAAGTATATATAGAAACTTAACGATTTGGTTATCGTTTCGTTGGAGTTGTTGTCCATATCGGTGATGATGTCTTGTATGGATTTGATCAGGTTAAGGCACGATTTTTTGGAGTCATGCAGGTCTTGTCTGAGACTTTCTAATCTGTTGACCGGGGATTTGATCGTTTGTTTGAAGTTTTCACTTGATATGTGGTAGTCCACGCATGCGCGGGTAAAATTGTTAATAGTCTCCTGGGAATAACAACAAAAATATGTTTTTTTTAAAAATATGTTTTGGAGTACTGTAATCCTTCGCTGCTTTGCGGTTTATATATCGCGGCCTAAGTACATCGTGAATTGTTCAAAAATATTCATAAAACATTCAAAATTAAAATAAATGAATGCTAAGTTTAATAGTATTTTACCATACAAAATTTTAAAATTTCCAAAAAAATATTTCTATAGGATAAAAGACCGATATGGAAAAAAAGGCAGATATGTACTAAACTTATATTATTAAAAATGCCGACAGGTCATAGGGCCGACAGACTAAATAGCCGACGTCGAAAGCGGGCTCTAGCATCAGACATCTAAACGAGATAACTACCTAATATAAGCCATGGCTACTTACGTTGATCTGGTTCGTCTGTTCAGAATTCGGCGTTGTGTAGACGAGTGAAGACAAACTGCGAAGCTCCTCTATTCGCAGCTTCAACGTGTTGATCCTCTCCCTGAGTATCTCACTACAGTTGGGGGTTATCGCCGCTCGAAGGAGCTCTTTGGGAACTAGAGACTAGATTGTCACAAATTGTCTTGATAAAAGTTTGTTTATAGATCGTCTAAATTGGTTTTGATTAAGGTTTGATTACAGATCGTAACAAATTGTGTTGATTAAAGTTGGTTTATAGATCGTCTAAATTGGTTTTGATTAAGGCGTGTTAATAGATCGTCACAAATTGTCTTGATTAAGGTGTGTTTACAGATCGTCTAAATTTGTATTGATTAAGGTTTGTTTCTAGATCGTAACAAATTGTATTGATTAAGTTGTGTTTATTGATCGTCACAAATTGTCTTGATTAAGGTGTGTTTATATATCGTCACAAATTGTATTGATTAAGGTGTGTTTATAGATTGTCACAAATTGTTTTGATTAAGGTGTGTTTATAGATCGTCTAAATTGTCTGGATTAAGGTGTGTTTATAGATCGTCTAAATTTGTTTTGATTTAGGTGTGTTTATAGATCGTCTAAATTTGTTTTGATTAAGGTTTGTTAATAAACGTCTAAATTTGTTTTGATTAAGGTTTGTTTATAGATCGTCACAAATTGTCTTGATTAAAGTGTGTTTACAGATCGTCTAAATTTGTATTGATTAAGGTGTTTACAGATCGTCTAAAATTGTATTGATTAAGGTTTGTTTATAGATCGTCACAAATTGCATTGATTAAGGTGTGTTTATAGATCGTCTAAATTTGTATTGATTAAGGTTTGTTTATAGATCGTCACAAATTGCATTGATTAAGGTGTGTTTATAGATCGTCTAAATTTTTATTGATTAAGGTGTGTTTATAGATCTTCACAAATTGTCTTGATTAAGGTGTGTTTATAGATCGTCTAAATTTGTTTTGATTAAGGTTTGTTTATAAACGTCTAAATTTGTATTTATTAAGATTTCTTTATAGATCGTAACAAATTGTATTGATTTAGGTTTGTTTATAGATCGTCTAAATTTGTATTGATTTAAGTGTGTTTATAGATAGTTAAAAAGTTGTCATGATTAAGGTGTGTTTAACACGCATTAAACATTAAAAGTAATAACTTCTATATTTATTACACCCTTTTCAATAGTAATTAGCGATTATTTATCATGTTGATGATTGTGTTTAAAACTAATATTGTTAGTCGTTTGTCGTCTTGAATTGGTTAATGAACACATTAAAATTTAATTAAAGTAGAAGATAAAACAAATTTAATATCTGCGTATTTTTTCAATAGCCACAATTAGCTATTTTAAATAAATTTTTCTCACTGAAAGTTTAAAAACGCTTGGCAAAACTGGGTCTTCAAAACTTGAATTTTTATAAAAAAAAATATTGACGGCAAAGTTTTGAATGTAAAGATGTCTTTCTAGAAATACGATTACGGACTCTCTATTCAGCTTACTCTACAACGCAGATATTATGGCAGAATTGTTAAGGTAGTATTGTTAAGGTATTATTGTTAAAGTAGTATTGTTAAAGTAGTATTGCTAAAGTAGTATTGTTAAAGTAGTATTGTTAAAGTAGTATTGTTAAAGTAGTATTGCTAAAGTAGTATTGTTAAAGTAGTATTGTTAAAGTAGTATTGCTAAAGTAGTATTGTTAAAGTAGTATTGTTAAAGTAGTATTGTTAAAGTAGTATTGCTAAAGTAGTATTGTTAAAGTAGTATTGTTAAAGTAGTATTGTTAAAGTAGTATTGCTAAAGTAGTATTGTTAAAGTAGTATTGTTAAGGCAGTATTGTTAAGGTAGTATTGTCAATGCAGTATTGTTAAGCTAGTATTGTTAAAGTAGTATTGCTGAAGTAGTAATGTTAAAGTTGTATGGTTAAGGCGGAGGCGTAGCGAGGGGGGGGGGGGCGGGGGGACATATGTTCCCGGGCGCCGACCTTAGGGGGGGGGGGGGCGCCAAATTTAAAGTTTGAGGGGGGGGGTGCAAATAGGAAGTTTGAGGGGGGGGTGCAAAAGAAAAGTTCGATGGGGGTGCAAATCGAAAGTTTGAGGGTGAGGTGGGTGCAAATAAAAAGTTCGAGTGGGGGTGCAAATCGAGGGTTTGTCCCCGGGAGCCGGGAAGGGTCGCTACGCCTCTGTGTTAAGGCAGTATTGCTAAGGCAGTATTGTTAAGGTAGTATTGTTAAAGACAGTGTTATTAATCCAGTATTGCATTATGGTTTGGGTGACAGGCTACAGTCGTTCACAAACAAATTTACATGTGAAAATGGACAACACTATCCCCAGCTTTACCTGAGTGTCTATCCCAGCAAACGTCGGATCAATAAATGTCGAGTTTTGTATGGGTTGGCCTGTTTCGTAAGCTTGAAGTATCCGCTCCATGTTTTGCAAACTTTTACTGTTAAACAACAGCCTGAAAAAAAAACACTTTTACAGTATTTCGCTACTTGATAAACGAAACAAATAATAATTTGGGATCATACGCTGGCTAATGTATTTCCGTAAACATGCTTTTGTTTTTCGTTATTTAAATAACGTTTAATATAGGCCTTTTTAGTTAAGTTCCTATTTTAAACCCGACGGTCCATGAGGGAAGTGAATTAGAGTTCACCTGTTTCTGTGACCTCAGCGTTTGAGGGAATAGTGTGTTTAGTACTTTGCCAAGTCGAATTTGCTCGAGTTCTATAGGGCTGATAAGTAGGTCACCAACCAGTACTATAGCTCATGCAAGTTTTATTGAGCCGTAGAACTGGTTGGTGACCTACTTACCAACCCTATTGACTTGAACTACGCCGTCCCCCTTAATCCTGATTTTAAAAAAAAATCCTTTATGTTCTACTTTGATTGCCTAAAGTTTGTCAGAAAAAAAACGTGTTTTGTTAATTAATATTTTTTTTGGAAGAGACCTGGTGTCTGAAAGTAAGTACATGTACCCGTACACATATAACATAATACACAATGTCACTTAATTAGTTAACACATCTGTTTCGTTAATTTTCCCCATTATGCATATCGAAAAACATCGACATTTTTGTTTCTGCAATTAGGATGGAGTGATCGGGATGTATATTACACGACTGTTTATCCAAATGTCTTGACTTCGGATGCCTGGTTTAAGTCCGAATGATCTAGTCATTTCTAGGAAACAGATTAATTTTAAGGAAAGTAAATACGTTCTGCATAACAATATACTATGGGACTGAGTGGTCTAGCGGTAGACAGCTAGAATGCTAACCCGTAAGTCTCGAGTTTGAATCCGGATTCTAGTCAGTATATCATCTCTAATGGGTACTTACACCCAGCTCTAATGGGTACAAAACTCAAGTTAGAGAAAGTAATGGCGGCTGGGCATAGTGATGACAACACTAGCCCTTCATATGCCAAGGTCACAGAAACAGGTGAACTCTACTTCACTTGCCCCCTGGACCGTCAGGTTTGCAAGGGGAACTTTACTTTTTTTTAATAAAACTTCCATACTTGGATATGAAAAAGGTAAATAATAAATCTGCCATACTGACTGCACTATCTAACAAAGGGTAACTGTGATGACGCTATTATAGGTCGGATAGGTCAAGTAGAAGAAGTTAATAGAAACAGGCTATAGCTAGGTGGTTAGAGAGACCAATGAAAATACAGGAGCTGACCGGTCACGTGGGACGGTCAGCTGACCACTGAAGCGTGGGTCTGCAGTTAGGCAAGCAGTTGATAGTTAACTGGAGTAGGGAACGGTCGGAGAAATGTAGAGTTAGGTAGAGAGAGATATATAGTGTGTTAGGATTGGTCATGGGAGTGCGTAGTTAGTAGTAGTAGTAGATAGCATAGAATAGGCTACTTAGATAGGAAGTTGATTGTGTACATTTTTTAATATAGAGCATTGTATTTTGACTTGAACTTGTGTGTTGGATTCTCATCATCTTCATCACTCTAACATTTGGTGGTACTGCATTTCCCCACCCTCACAACTGGCGGTAGATCATCCATTCACCCCCCCCCCATCCTCACAGTAATAATTTATGTATCCGCTGACCTCGTATCGAACTGTTCCATTAAAAGACTGTACAGCATCTGCCTGGTGTAGTCGTCTGGCATTGTGGTGATGTACCGGAGTCTATGCTGTATGCTGTACGTCTGACAATCCGACAATTTCTCTGGCGGAAGATGAGGGTCAGTTTTATTTTATGATGGGAGTTGTGAAATTAAAAAGAAAATAATTAACACAGTAATGTATCACATCTGAAGAACATAATTCACAATTTATTCTGATTTGGCCATGTATCCAAACATTCGCAGTACAAAGAACAAAAATAAAATATAAGGAGTCGAACATTAATCACAAGGATAATCACAAAGAAATCCCATAGAAAGGTAACATTTATATTTTATGCTTAGCTGTTTCAGTTCTAAAGCTTGTTCCCTTAAAAAACTAAAATGCTTCTGCTATATATATATATATATATATATATATATATATATATATATATATATATATATATATATATATATATATATATATATATATATATATACACACTAAAGCCTTTTACATTTAAAAAAAAATAATGAGCGATTAATCTATAATTGTAAATTTCTATTTTATAACTACATTTCTATTTAAGGGGAAGCAACTTTTAAAAATGCCCGCAAACCTACACAATAAATGATAATAGAAACAATTTAAAAAACACATACAATCTTTAAGTTAAAAGTAAAGAGATTAATTTTCAAAAACTATTTTTTTTATAAATATTAACAAATTAAATTGTGTGTGCATGTGGTAATATTTCATTTTAAGACTAAAGTTATCAAGTAAAAGGATAATTTTTAAAATGTTTTTTTCTGTAGACAAAAGAAATCTACAATTTAAATTTGATGGGATATCCGAATGCTCTGAATTAACTTCAAAATAATTTATCACATCTTGTTGGGATATGACAAACCTGCAAATTGCCAAAAGCGTTGGGCTAAAGATAAACTCCGGAAAAACCAAGCTAATGAAAATAAAAACCAAAAGTGCTCTCAAGACCTTTGCGAATGGAGCAGAGCTAGAAGAGGTCGAAGACTTTAAGTACCTCGGCAGCTATATATCAGCAAATGGCAGCATGGAGAAAGAAATTGCCACCAGAATAGCAATGGCAGCACAAGCTTTCAACAGACTCGCTAAGATCTGGAAATCATCCTCATTGCAGCAGAGAACTAAAATAAGGATCTACAAGTCTAATGTACGTTCTGTACTCCTCTATGCTGCAGAGTCATGGAAACTAAACAAGAAAGTAGACAGCCGACTCAGAGGCTTTGAAAGAAGATCCCTCCAACGCATCCTCAGGATAAAGTGGGACGACAAAGTCCCGAACAAGGAAATATGGCGAAGGACAGGATTAAACGACATTGTCTCAGAAGTTAGAACGAGGAGATGGAGATGGCTGGGCCATGTCCTACGCATGAGCAAAAAAAGACTCCCCAACATGGCGCTGAAGTGGAACCCACCCGGAAAGAGAAGTAGAGGAAGACCACTGGGAACATGGAGGAGGGAGATGGAAGAAGAAGTACAGGCTACTGGCAAAACCTGGCATGAACTAAAGTGGCTCGCCCAGGACAGGGTGGAATGGCGGAGATTTGTTGTTGCCCTATACTCCACAGGGAGTGATGAGGATTAAGCTAAGCTAAGCTAAGCTAAGATATAAAACAAGTTAATGTCAGCTTGATTAACCATTGTATAACAGGTGATTTATATTGTCAAATATATTGCTTGATTATAATTTGTGTTTGCTGTTCCTCTATGGCATTTTCAAATTGTCTTAGTCTTGACCGTAGTCTTAAATTTCATTTTTTTAATGAGCTTCCGTATGGATTGCTTGATAAAGTATAATTTAATTTCTTTATGGCAAATCGCTTTTGATAAAACTGGCCACCTCAATAAGGCTATCTACATCTTCTGTTACATTTTTGACCAGATAATAAGAAAACCATATATAATAATATATATATATATATATAAACATATATAGGCCTGTATGTATGTATGTATGTATATATATATATATATACATATATCTATATATATATATATATATATATATATATATATATATATATATATATATATATATATATATATATATATATATATATATATATATATGTATATGTTACGGTCAAAGCCCGAAGTCGGCCAATGCTAGGATTGGCCGGCCAATCCGCGCATTGGCCAATATCGCCTCCCATAGGTCGGTCAAAGTCCGAAACTTTGCTTGATTTCGGTCTTTGGCCAAAGTCTTAATTAGAAGATCATCTGGCTAGGTAAGACCGGCCAAAGTCCGAATTAGAAGATCATGAGCAGATTTTGGTTCTTTTTTTATGCCGTAAGGATCATGAAATTAAGTCTTTATTGATTATTAATTAAAGTAAATGACAGAAACATTCCAAATTTTTTATTGTTCTATAGTCTCAATCTATCAATATCATCATTTGTTACAACAAGTTGAGCTTTTATGGCATTTAGAATTACATAGCAGCTTGTTATTTTTATACTTGCAGCGATTTGTTGTGCACTTAGTTGTGCAATTGCAGCGAGTGTAGCCATGGCCCCAGTCAATGATTGTGAAGATGCGATGGTTCGTAGTGATTTATCCTCAGTGCCAACTGACGACAATAAGAGCAGTTTTTCTTGAAGAATTGAAAACTCACTTCTAGCATACAGTTGTTTTAGAACACCATGTTCCGTTCCTAATTTGTAGAAACCGCCCTCGACGCTCGTGACAACTGCAATCACGCTTCGCGGATCACCTTGACCAGTGTTTCTTCCAGACTTTTTTCTCCGGGGGGGGGGGGGCACTTTGTTTTTGATGTTTTAAGCATCTTAGCACCTTGAGTTTGCAAGCCAGTATGAGCTGCTGATCTGTGTTCCATGATGTCTTGTTTGTTGTGACACAATCTGCAGGTAATGTTCCCTACGTACCCTTCGTCTGCTTCATTGGGTATTCCACAAATAGCATGGACATCGTTGCCACAGGATCCAAAAGAATGAGCTGCACTACAATGTTTTTCACAAACTATATAGAATCTGTTGGCCACATTATTATCACGCAACTGGTCTGGACGTTCCGTACGGCAGTAGATGTGTTAGCTGAGGATGTCGTTGCATTTGTGGCAACCTCCATTTCTTGTTCAATGTTCTCAAGATCTTCCTCAGTAATTATTTTATCCAGAGCCCATTTATGGAAACTAACATGGATTTACATTTTTTTTCTTTTGACAGCCATGTCGCCTTGCATATAGAATGCTATACA